>NC_057799.1:70929715-71182363 GCF_018294505.1 Triticum aestivum | reverse complement strand
TTTTCATATGCATATGTTGATTATATGGATGGATGGATGATGTATATGTTCATTATATGGATGGATGGATGATGTATGCTTTTTTTCATATAATTTTTTTAGGCAGATTTTTAGAATTTTTTAGGCAGATTTTTAGAATTTTTTGTGTATGTATGTTATGTTTATATGTATGTATGTATGTTCATATGTATGTATGTTTATATGCAAAGCATATGCAAAGAAAATGTATGAATGGTCATATGCAAAGAAAAATGTATGTATGGTCATATGCAAAGAAAATGTATGTATGTATGTTCATATGAAAGAAAAATGTATGTATGTATGTTCATATGCATATGCGAAAATGTATGTTCATATGCATATGCAAAGAAAATGTATGTTCATATATATGATGATATGTTCATATAAAAAGGAAAATAAGAAGAGGAAGAAAGGAGAAGAAGAGGAGAGGAAGAAGAGGAGAAATAAATAAGAAGAGGAAAAAAGAAGAAAAAGAAGAGGAGAAGAAGAAAGGAATAGAAGAGAAGAAGAAAAAAAGAAAAAATTCTATTTTTTTCTTCTTCTCTCCTCTATTCCTTTTTTCTTCTCCTCTTTTTTTTTCTTTGATCTTCTCCTCTATTCCTTTTCTTCTTCTCCTCTTTTTATTTCTTCTTCGTTTTCTTATGTTTTATCGGGTCTGTCGTCGTCGATATACCCCTCTCCCGATAACTTCAACACGAGGGGGGGTCAATATACCCCCTCCCCGCCGATAATATTATTTTCCCATGTACGTATGTCGTCGTTGTCGATATAACCCCCTCCCGATAACTTCAACACGTGGGGGGGGGGCTCGATATACCCCCTCCCCGATAACATTATTTTCCCATGTATGTATGTCGTCGTTGTCGATATATATAACTCCCTCCCAGATAACTTCGACATGATGGACGGTCGATATTTATACCCCCTCTCGACCGTGATAACTTATACCACGGGAGCACCCCCCGGCCCTCTCGCTCGACCAAAACTCTCGAGGACACCCAAACCCTAGAAAAAAAACGATGTCAGTCTCCTACCCCCTCCCGCCGCGCCCCTACCCTTGAAGCGTTGCCTGGGCCACCCCAAACCCGGAATAAGCTAGGTCTACGTTTGCACTAATATATCCACCTGCTGTCATGTTTGTGTAATAATTGCCATGTTGTAATATTTGCAAAAACAATGGAGCACGGACGAGATGAGCAAGCAGAAGAGGTGTTGGGGGACATAATCTTAGCCGGAGGTGATATCTTGTCGTATCTTAACGACAATGATGGTCTGAAAGAATAGGGTGAAGAAGCAGGCTACGGTGATCGAAGAGTGGAGGAGGAAAGACATGATTATGATGGCTCCGGTGACCCAATGCTGGTGCAAGAAGGAGCCCGTGGTGACGGCTCTGGTGACCGAACAGAGTCCGGCCAGGTAAATATATTAGTTAAGCCTGTGCTGACTAGCTAATTGATGCATTCATTGTTTTGGTATGTAAACATATTAATTAATACTCGTCTTTCTTCTTTTTTCTAGCCCTCCGGATCGAGCACAACTTCGGTAAAGAGACGAGGCCCGAAGAGAAAGTTGCGCTCGGATGAAAGGTTTGAGATCACAGCAATCGCGCGCGACGGCCAACCGATTGAACCCCTCCGGACAAAGGATGCATTTGCTGCTCAGTGCGGGGTTCTAGTTAGGGACAAGATCCCGATCAGCATCCACCAATGGTATAAGCCTAAGAAGGAAGACCCTGAGGTGTCTTATGTCAATGATATGCAGAAAGATGATCTTTGGACTGAGCTGAAGGCAAATTTCACCCTACCGCCAGAGGAGGATCCGGAGAAGCCAGTTATAGAGCAATTAATCAAGTCTCATGCTCTTAAGAAGATGGCAGACCTATTCAGGAAGTGGAAGAATGAGTTGAAAACGTTTGTCGACAAAGAAGAGACACTAGAATTCATCGGCCGGTATGAGAAAATCAGAGATCACTGGCCCGCATTTGTGGCCCACACATCGGAAAAGAGTAAGAAGATGTCAGTGACAAACAAGAAGAATGCTGCGAAGAAGAAGCTTCACCATCGCACGGGGTCAGGTGGCTACCTCAAAGCCCGACCTAAGTGGGCCAAGGCTGAGAATGATCTGCTTGAAAAAGGGATCGAACCACAGACAATGAACTGGGCAGACCGTTGCCGGACTTGGTTCTTCGGGGCTGGCGGAACCTTGGACCCTGTATCAGGGAGGTGCATTTGGACGAACGAGCTTTTGAGAATACCAGTCAAGAAGATTCAGCAATATATCGATAGAGCGCAGGAAGGGACGTTCGTTCCAGACAGAGAGAACGACGAGCTCACAATGGCCCTCGGGAATCCTGAGCACCCTGGACGGACACGAGGCACGCGAGGCTCCGTTCCGTGGAAGGCTGGTTTTCCGAACGCGGGCGGTTACAAAAGCCAGGAGAGGAGGAAAAAAGTGGAGCAGATCCAAATTCAGAAGCTGCACGAAAGGGTTCAAGCGCTAGAGGAACGAGACGGCAATCGACATGCCGAAACTGCCCCCGAAGCTACACCGCCATCTCAGCGGAGAAGCAGCGTGGCTTCCACCGAGCTGCTTCAGCTGGAGCATGCGGCTCCTGCTAGCTACCCCGTGGATGCTATCACGGAGTCTCAACATTGCCACCTTATGGCGGAATGGCAGAACTTCAAAGTCAAGGCGGCTGTTGGCTCTGTTTTACCTACTGAACCCGGCGCAACCTACCACTGCCGTCCGATTCCAGAAGGATATGCTAGGGTGATGGTGGATGAAATAACGGAGGGATTTGAGGAGCTCCAGCTTGACCACCCTACCGGTGAAGGGAGACTCGGCTGGGTTCTGCTCTGAAGACTCCATGCCTATGGCGGAAGGAGCTCATCAAGCTTCCGAACTGGACGGCTCTGGCGAGTAAGGGCACTCCGCCTCCTCCTCCGCATCCTCCTCCGGCGAGTGATCAGGGCACTCAGCCTCCTTCTCCGGCACGTGGCGGCACTCCGCCTCCTTCTCTGCCAGCGCCGGCGCGCCAGAGCAGCCAGCCTCCTCCTTCTCCGCCTCGTCAGCAAGGGCGGAAGAGACCCGCCGCCGCTGCGGTTGCCCCGGCGCGTCGTAGTCCTTCTCCTCCGCCTCGTAAGCAAGGAAAGAAGACAGCCGCAGCCGCTCCGTCTGCTCTGCCGGCGTCTAGCAGTACAGCTGCCAGAGGCGGGAGGCAATACAGATTCGGTCCTTCTTTGAAGACTCCAGAGAAGTTACCATACAAGAGGACCGAGGAGGAGAACGCGAAGATCGTGCGAGCCGAAGTGAAGAACTTCTTTGAAGGGGTGAAAGCAAAGAAACATCCACCTCCGGAGGAGAAGATAGATCCGGTGAAAGCAAAGCGCACTCTGGCTGCCCTGACAAAACCACCAAAGTCTCCGCCGAGAGGCAACTATGAGCGCATTCTTGCAAAGACATATGCCGAAGCGGAGCGGTCGGGAAGTACTGTCAGTGATAAAAGGTTAAAAGAACGACGAGCTGGGAAAAAAATTGCCCAGCTCGGCGAACAAGCGAACCAATCGTGCCCCCCGCTCAAGGTGTCAAAAGACATCGTCGCTAATGATCCGAGTATGGTGCCCGGTTATAGCAATCTTGGAGATTACCTGCCCGACGATGTACATTATGAAATCATGGAGGTGCACGAACACAAATACCTTTATGGGAAGCCTCTCGTCAAAGATGAAAGATCTCTAAGCACGATGATGCGAAGACTACATGATTGGTACATGAAAACTTGCAGAGAGTCTGATGGGATGGATACTTTGACGCTGAGAGTTAAACCGGAGCATGACCTCGTTGGAATTGATCTGCTGAATGTTCCATTTGAGGATTTCTTCCAGTTTTACAATCAAAAGGCCCTCGATAAAACAACGATCACTTGCTACTGTCTGTAAGTAGTACTACTTCTGTCATTAAGTCTCTCTATATAGGTCAGCTCTTTCATTGCATGTATTTATACTTATCCTCACTATATTATGCAGATTGAAGATCGCCGAATTGAAGAAAAGACAAATCGGTGATATTGGGTTCATTAACACAAATCTCATAGATGCATATACGGTTGAAAAACATCCCAAAGAATCCGAGGCCAACTTGCTACAATCGTTGGTATTAAATCAAAACAAAGATATAATACTCTTTCCTTACAACTTCAAGTGAGTGTTACTGTCTTGTGCATATTCGGTTTCCCTTATTAGTCCAGGTTATGGTAATGTAATTGATGACTTATGCATGCATGCGCAACTTCCACTATATTCTCCTAGAGATTAAGCTTGAGTAGGGAGTAGTAACCGTCTTAGACTCGAGACGAAAAGATCCCCAGGACTATGCGAACATGACTCAAATGCTCGAGAAGTAAGTTAAATCGATCATTATCCACCATATCAGCAACTTTGTTCATTTCCTGATATCAAGTAATTGTTTTCTTTGTCTGGCAGGGTTTGGAGAAAATTCACCTCAAAAGCTCCGGGACTGCCGAAGAAGCTGCAATTTAATCACCCGAAAGTAAGTACTATAGTAGCATGTTCCGCGCATCTCCTAGTGATTCAAGCGCTAGTTTCATCAATACCATTTAGCATGCTTGCTTATCAGTTTGATTGACCTCTATTTCTTATAAAGTGGTTGTGGCAGGAACCCGGGAATAATTACTGTGGATACTACGTTTGCGAGTCCATCCGCTACACGACCTGTGAGCGGGGCTACAATGAAGAACAATATGAAGTGCGTAAGCAATAATATTCACAATTTTATTTTATTACCATCATTTGTGTTGAGTTTCATTTATTCATATATATATGTATTGACCCCCTTCTTCAAATTAGATGTTTCGGAAGCGGGATGAACTCCTAGCACCAGATCGTATGCGAGGAATTCAAGAGGAATTGGCGGCATTCTTCCTTGACCACGTGATCGCTGAAAACGGAGAATACTATGTGGACCCTGTGTTCCTACAATTTAATTAGGAGATTGTATTGTAAGAGATACTTATTGTATATATGTAGCCGGTAGTGTCGGATAGATATACGAGAACTTGTTGTTCGACCAATATCTCGGAGAAGGAGAGGTGGTCGATATCACTTCTCTCTGTATGCATATGTTCATGACGATCTTCTGTTTCCTTCATTTGATTACTAGCTAGCGTGTCTACTCCTCTCCATATGTATATAGTACGTAGCGTCGACCAAGCACGGAGATAAGAGAGGACACTTCTCTCTATTAATTAGCTAGCTAACACAACATATGAAACACCTAAATTAACCCCCCCAAAACCCCTAAACCACCCCCTTTCAAAAAAAACAAAAATCTCAGCTCCTGCCAGCTGCTGACGCGTGGATGCCTATTGGTCCCGGTTGATGACACCAACCGGGACAAAAGGCCCTGCCTATTGGTCCCGGTTGGTGGCACCAACCGGGACCAAAGGCCCTCCTGCCTGGGCTCCCCGCACCGGCCACGTGGACGGCCTTTAGTCCCGGTTCGTGTAAGAACCGGGACTAAAGGGCTAGGGCATTAGTAACGACCCTTTAGTCCCGGTTCCAGAACCGGGACTAAAGGCCCTTATGAACCGGGGTAAAAGCCCCTTTTCCTACTAGTGCAGGGATAGGCATGAGTGACCTTAGAGGTAGTCTCGGCAATGTATTATGGATAATTAACAAAGTAACCATTGCATTTTTAAAGGATGTTCTGAATATTGTATTGTGCCCTTCTATTATGGCATAATATTGCATCCAAAATTTCGTTGTACTATGTTATATTTAATTATTATGTATTTGTAGATATGTGCAGTGTACATAAACTAGTAACCCCCCAAAAAACACGGCATGCGTCCCTCTTCTGGTATTGTCTGTTGCCAATTTTCTACAAGTCCGTCTATTCTACAAGCGGTTACAGAATATTATTCGGCAAGCACTTGTGAACCGGTTTTCCTCCTGTCCCTGGCGGCTGGAACCCTAGCCGCCGCCAGGAGAGCCCAATCTTCCAGCGCCGTCCTCCGGCGGCTCCCCTCCGCCGGCGACTTCGGTCGTCGGTGGTGAGGGGTCGTTTTTACTCCCTCGCAGTCTAGGTTTTTAGGCTGTTCATCGTCTTTACTTTGGCGGTGATGATGACAACGCTGAATAAAGATTCTTCAGATCCTTCCTTGACAAAGCCATCGGTCCTATGGTTGGGGACGGATTTAGAAACCAGTCGGTTCAAACAAGGATGGCGTGGCGGCGGCATCCTCGTGGTGGACTTGTGTCCTCGGGCTCCGCCGTTGCGACGGCGTTTGCTCCAGCGTCGGCGCAGAGCTTGGGAGGTAGTCTAGGAGCGGATGCAGATTGTGGTCTGCATCGACGACATCTGGAAGACGGAACATGTGCTGGGTTTGTGGTTCGTGGATGGCAGGTATGGTTTCCTTCTGTGGCGTCTTAGTCGCGGTGGGGTGCCAGATTCGGAGTTCGATGGCGTGCCCGGGGTGTTGCTCCGGCCTAATTCGTTCAACGGTAAGGGCTTCACTTTTGGTGAGCCACCTTGGAGGTCCGCAAAGCTGCATATCAGCGATGAAGCCGCGTCGAGCTCGGGTGAGGAGGTGATCCATCATTCTTTTCTTCGGTGGCTGCTGTCGTGGTGCCAGAGGCAGGTGATGGGCGTTGGTGTCAAGCTCAGAGATATTCTGCTATCTTTTCAGTTTTGTCATGTCGGTCCTTACGTGACTTGTACTTTAATCTTTATGATATGAATGAGAAACGTATTACCATGAAAAAAAGCACTTGTGAACCGCATCAGTGAAACTTGTGAATTGCATTCAAAATTTGGTGTTTGAGCCAGTTTTTAAACTATTTGTCAGACCAATGCGTGTGATATACCGTTGGAAAGATATGATTAAGCAAAACTTTTTCATGTAGAACACTTTTATATTCTTCACGGTTTTAAAGTGATTTCGGAACTGATGCAGTAACGGTCAAGTGGCAGCGAGCGTATTTTCAAGCCTCTCATCGAAATGATGCAAATGATACACCATTGGAAAGATGCCAGATTTTGGTTCTTTTAGCCAGTTGCTAATTTCAAGACAGTGATTGCATTCTAGCTATGTACCAATTAGTATTCAATTTGAACTACATGTATATAAAAATGGGCTATAACTTCAAGCAAAATTCATATTTAGGTACTCCTATATATTTCTAGCTCGCTTCAAAAATAAACTCAAAATTCAAAAGTTTACTCTTGGAAATCCAAATGAACACATGCATTTTATTGCTTTTTTTAATTGTTTCTCGATTGTCTCATAAAAAACACTTGGCAATGTTTGTTTGCCGAGTGTCTTACAGAAAACGCCCAGCAAAGCACATGTTTATCGAGTGCCATTTTTTTGGCCGAGTGTTAGAGCATCTCCGGCCGTTGTGCCCCCAAAAGGCGTTTTTTCGGCCTCCTGGGGAGGCCCCGGTGAAATTTTTGGTATGGGGGCGTGCATTTTCCCAGTCATCCCCCGATAGGTAGTCATTTTTTCTTTTTTTTTTCTCTGGTCATTCCAACAAACGCCTTCTGTGCATGCCCAACACGCCAGACTCGAGCTCGCCGGCGACGACCCCAGGCCACCCCGTCCTTCCTCCTCCGCCATGGCTGTCCGTGGCGCCGGCGTTCTACTCTGTGTGGAGGCCGAAGCCGCACGACGCCGAAGCTCCCGCCGGGAACGCCAGATGCTCGCTCGCACACCACGCCCGCCTGGACGCCGATGCCAATTGTCATCGGGCACAGGCTCTCCTTCGGGACCAGCCCGGCCGCCCCACGCACCGCCCGGCCTCCCACCCTGGCCGCCGCTCTCGTGGCCGGGGCGCCCGTGGCCTTCGCGCTCGGAGAAGCACGCGCCCTGCTGCCCGCCCCGCTGCCCGCCCTGCTGTGTCCGTCGGTCGCAAGGCACAGCGACGGGGGCTTGGCCGCCAGTGCACGCTCCGGGTACTGCGGCGCCTGGGCCACGGAAGACGGCGCGAACATGCTGCCGAGGAGGCTCTGCGACATGGCCGAGTTGCTGCTGGTGCTGGCACTGACATTGCCTCCGTTGACCGAGGTTGGAGAAGGCATCAGCGGCGCCGACGTCGTGTACTGGACGACGGGCTCAGGCACAGCAGCGCCGATCTCCCGCTCAGGACGACGTGCACAAGACGGCACGGCTCCTGCTCCTGGGGGCCGCGGTGGTGTGCGGCGCCATCGTCGTCGGAGGAGACAACAAGGAGGTCGAGGGCGTCCGCTGCCTCCCCGCACCGTCTGCCGTGGCCCCGCGCCCCTGGCCTGCACCGCGCGTCCATTCTCGCAGCCCCCGACCGAAGACGACCAAGCGCTCGCCGCTGCTACTCCGTGTGGTGGTGACCGGGCGGCGAGGGGATTTGATGGGGAGAGAACGAAAAGAGTGGGCATGCAAGTGGGTGGGACCCAGAGAAAAAGGGAGGAGAGAGAGAGAGTGGGAGGCTGACTGTGAGCCAAGTGCATGAAAAATCTTCTCTCTCCGCCCCCGAGTGCTCCCTGATGGACTGGGTTTGGGGTGGGAGGGCCGGAGCTAGTTTAGGCCAAATCCGGTGAAAATCGAGGGTCTAGGGCGTGGCTGGGAGTTTTTTTACCACCGGCGATTAAAAAGTGGTCCGGCGGGGCTTCTTGGGGAGACGGCTGAAGATGCTCTTATCCCTGTTATCCCTGGTACACTGGGCAAAGGGCTTGTTTGCCGAGTGCCCAATGAAATATACTCGACAAACAATCGGAGACTCAGCATACAAGAATTTCCCCGTAGTGATGGTAGATTGTACGATTTGTAATTGTATGTTGATTCACTAACATGGTGTCTTACTCACAAAAACAAACCGAGAGATGTGTGCGAATTGCGGTGCCCCGGTAACAAAATGGGTCATGTATGAAGCAATTAAGCGAAGGTAATTCGAACAAACTACTCAAAGCTGGATGTACTATTGTCAGTATACGATATACATGTCCCTATCGAAGGGCCTACACTAAGATCACAAAGGTGGTGAGCTCCAGAGTGCAAAAAACTACCCTTTACAACTTACATGGCAAAGCTTGTGGCAAAACTCAAGCTATATGGGTCACCTTAAGCTTGGGCTGCCCACAAGGCATAAAAGCAGTATTCTCTCTTCTCTGCATCAACAAATAATGTGGCGTACCTTACTGTAAAATGTGACCTTATAGACTCTGTATTTCTCCGAGCTATGTAAGTAGATCATCCCAACTCCCAAGGTTATTCACTAAGGATGCCCTGCAGATGTGGTTTGCGACGACGACGACGACATAGCTGGGTTGTCCGTGTCCGAGTTAACGCCGCCCGTGTCGCCGCTCCTCGGGCCTTCCGACTGCCTACTCGACTGCTTTTCTAAGTGTGGCTTCAACCCTGATGGTAGCGTCGCCGTCCGAGCGTATACTTGGTTCGCGCTTCCGGGAGCAACATTGGTTGCATCTGCTGCTGCCGCGGCGGCGGCGGCAGCAGCGGCATACTCCTGCTGGGGAACCCAGATGCAGCTGCCCACCACGAAGAACTGCGGCGCGGGCTGAGTTGCGGCGGTGGCGCCGCTCTGGGCCGTGGAGCTCGGCCGCCTTGACGTGTGCAGACGATACTTCTGAAACCCAATGCAACAAATGTGAGCTCAGACTCCATGTCTAATTAACAGCACTAAGCAAGATGATGTGCCGGGTTAACTAGGGCATGGCTCCTCTCTGTCTCATCAAGAAGCACTGACCTGCAAATGGCTCTTGACCTCGTCGTTGGTGAGGCCGTCAACCTTCATCAGCTCCCGGATCTGCTTCGGTGTCGCCACTGTGTGTACGGCACCAATTAAATTTTGTTAAGCAACTTCGATTTTTGATGAGGTGTTTCGTGTTTGTGAGCTGGTAGGATATCGCAAAATAACCAAAGGGAACCAACCGTGGGACCCGCCCAGCTGCTGCAGTGCTTGCAGGAACCGTCGGTGGAGCTCCGGCGCCCAGCACCGCCGTGGCTTCCGGTTAGGCTGCGAATGCCCCTCTTTGTCTTTGTCTGTGTCTTTCTCAGTGACATCCTTGCTGTCCTTGTCGTGCACCTCAGTGTCGCTGGTGGCCTTGTCGCCGCTGTCTCCGACCAACGCCGAGCTTGCCGGTGCCGTGGTTGACGAGGCCGGCAGCTCAGGCTCGGGCTGCTTCTCCTTCTCGAAGGGGTGGAACGCTCCCCCGGTCCTGGTGGCGTTCAGCGCCACCGGTCTGCATGGCAGCACCTGGTAGAGTTCATCGGGAGATGCATCAGCAAAACGTTCTGAATTTAAGCATGTCATCCGCAACGTTTTTTGATGGATTCCAATTTTAGTTGCTGCGAGGTGGCAACTTTAGTTGTTAACACATGGCAACTTCGTTTCAATTTTTGTCAAAAAATTATCATGTTTGTCAACATCGCGCCTTAACTAAAGTTGCCATGAAAAAAGTTCGGATTAGCAAGCTTAAAAATCGAACGTTCGGGATTTATCTTTTGATAAAGTACTAGAAATAAAGAGAAACACAGCAATCTGTATTTAGATTTTAGCTACCTTTTGAAGAGATGATGATTGCTGGGGCTCGCTCCAGGTCGAAAGCTGCGCGGACTGGAGCCAGTCGGGCATCGCCTTCTTGGTCTCCGGCGTGGGCGGCGGCGTCTCGGCCTTAGCGTTTGAGACCGGCGCCGCGGCGTGGTGGTTGCTGGTCTCGTCGTCGGAAGAGGACAAGGACAGGCTGGGCTTGAGCGGGATGAACTCCTCGAGCACGGGCCCGCCGTGGTCGCTTACCGTCTCCTCGCTGGCGGCGCCGCCCATCTGGCTCTTCATCCCCTCGATTGCTGCAGACATATCACAGGATCACACACACATACGCGCGCCTACGTACTCCTTAATTAGATCGAGCTAGCCAACGTCGAGCTGATGGCGAAGGCGGACGTACTCTGGGTGACGAGGTCGAGGCAGAGGGGGAGCTCGCGCTGGAAGACGTGGATCTTGCGGCGCTCTTCCTCGAGCGCGAGCAGGTAGTCCTGGAGCCGGCGCCGGGCGCCGTCGCAGTCCGCCTGCGCCGGCGGCACCTCCATCTCCATCTCCATCGCCGCCGCAGCTCTGGTCGGACGGATGGCTGGATTGATCCGCACGGAAAGAACCAGGAAGAGAGAGAGAGAGAGAGAGAGAGAGAGAGAGAGAGAGAGAGAGAAGGGGGGAAACGGGACGGGGAAGGTGCGGAGGAAGAAGAAGGAAGGAAAGGAAAGGAATCGTCGTCGGGGCGTCGCGTATATTCGTACACGGGGAGGGAAGGCGGAGTGATGGGTGGATAGGGACGGGCAGGATATTCGGGGAGGGGATTCCCATTCCGTTGTGCGGGGCGGGGTGTGGGGCTGCATGCAGGGTTGTTTACTCGAGTGGGTGAGCGGGGATAAGGCCGACGACCGGCGGGGAGAGGACACGGGGGACGCGGGAGGACAGGACAGACAGGAGGATGCCGCGGATCCGCCGGGGCGATGCGGAATCTCGATCCCGGCGGGGCCGACGACACGACACGCTGGACCGACGGAGCGGGGCACGGGAAGATTCCCGAGAGATCCCGTGC
The DNA here is from genome assembly GCF_018294505.1 of Triticum aestivum. NCBI lineage: Eukaryota > Viridiplantae > Streptophyta > Magnoliopsida > Poales > Poaceae > Triticum > Triticum aestivum. The sequence goes on along the minus strand of NC_057799.1, from coordinate 71,170,735 downwards.
TCTCCCGCTACGAGGACTCTCGTCTCCGGTGCATCTTGTCCTCACGCTTTCTTCCCTGCCTGGCTGGCGGATCTCTCGTTCCATAAACGAAGGGGAATATCCGGATGCTATTCCATTTTCATAGGTTGGTCAGCTCAGTGCTTCTTCACCTGAGGAGGATCACCAAGGGCATGTTTATGTTTGGTCGCATGCATCTATTTTCGGTACTCTGCAACTGTGGCCCGACTCAGCCAGGCTGAGTGCCTGAATACAGGTAAATAAATAATTTTTTCATATAGTTTATTAGTTGTCTGCATTCACTACAGTCTGGCTGAACAGCAACATAGGCACTGGTGTTTGCTTGCGTGCATGTTTTACCCAGATGCGAAGTGTTGTTGCTTGGTTTACACACAATATAGGGTGAATAGGTGAGGTTACCAACACATACACACAACAGCATAATAGTCACAACATAAACCATTAGCACAAGATAAACCAAAACCATACTTCATCATAGCAGCACTAACAGGCAGGTTCATGATAGTACCAAAGCAGAGATAACAAGTTTTTTTTCAAACTATCATGTTTTTTATAGCAAAGTCGGAAACTATAGCACCCAATGCAAAAAAAGTCAAAACTATGACCTCGCTGGCCTCGTGTGGGCTGAAGAGGGTGTTTTTGGTCGGTAGTTGGCCGAAAAGGACTCTTCCGTCACGCATTGGCCGAAGAGATCTGTAGCTGGGCCGAAAAGGCCTTTTTGGTCAGCAGTAGGTCGAAAAGTACTCTTTGGCTAGCAGTATGCCGAAGAGTCCCTGGGGTCCACCTTTTCGCGTGAACGGGAGGCCGAAGCTGCATGGCTCCGCTCTTCGGCTTATGTTAGGCCGTAACGGTTTTTTTTAATCTTGACTTATGAATGTTGTGCAACCATTGCCCGTCTTAGACATTGAAAAAATATATTTTCCCGCAACTCGCTAAGATCAACCCCCAACTCATTATATCGAACATCAGCAGCCTGTAGTAAACTGTCCAATTTACTAATTCAGACATTTTCACCTGTCAGACATTGCCATCTTCTCATTAATCACAACGAACACAATTATTACCCGCTACACTAACTATCCGCTAAATGCCACCACAGACAAATTAACACTCATATTCGCAATATGACTTATCTGCACTAACTAAACTATACAACCCAGAGAAAATTTGTGAGGACATGGTTATACCTTCGACGCGTGTGTCCCCAGCTTCTTGCTCCTCTCTTCAACTCAGCAGCACTGGCCACCTCGCGGAGTACTTGCACCACCGGACAACGACAGCACCACCGACGCCCCCTCGACGACTGGAGGTTCAACTCCGGATACAACCCAAGCCGCACCTCCTCCTCCACAACTGCTGCTCCTCCTCCTCACCACCACCTCATTCCCAACTGCACCTCCTCCACCCCACCATGACTCCTCCCCAAACGCACAAAAAACTATCCCATAGCAAAAAAAACAATGTAGGTCATCGAGGAGAGAGAGAGAGAGAGAGAGGAAGAAACAGAGGCGACCAGACGAGAGGAAGGCAATTTTTTTTCTTCAAGATGGGCAATGGTTGCACAACATTCATAAGTCAAAATTAAAAAAAACATTTCGGCCTAACATAAGCCGAAGAGCGCAGCCATGCAGCTTCGGCCTCCCGTTCACGCGAAAAGGTGGGCCCCAAGGACTCTTCGGCCTACTGCTAACCAAAGAGTACTTTTCGGCCTACTGCTAACCAAAAAGGCCTTTTCGGCCCAGCTACGGATCTCTTCGGCCAATGCGTGACCGAAGAGTCCTTTTCGGCTAACTGCCGACCGAAAACACCCTCTTCGGCCCACATGAGGCTGACGAGGTCATAGTTTTGAATTTTTTGCATTGGGTGCTATAGTTTCCGAATTTGCTATAAAGACGTGATAGTTTTGAAAAAAAATCGAGATAACACCCTAAGCACCCTTATGCCTTACCATCCATGTCAATGCTTTGTGGTGCGGCTTGCACTTGGCCACCACCTCACCGCCTCGTCGTTGAAGATGGCCACCTTAAAGTTCGCTGGACTCATCAGCTTGAAAGTGAGAAGGCACCTGATCTTGAAAACATGAGCTACATAGAAGGCGGCCCAACCCTTCTCAAGGGTGACCTTCCATGTGCACCCATTGTTCGTCGCCAGCGTGAACGATGTTGGGTCGGGGACGAGGTGCTTGTTGAAGACACAGGGAATCTGCAAATACTCCAATTTTGGACAATCTTGTAGAAGTGTGTTGGATGGCGTCCTCATGGAAATGACTGTATTTCTTAACCCTCTTCGGGGCATTGCCGATCCCCGCCCCCTCCTTGCCATCCAGATTAATTGCTATGTCTAACTAAATATGTTCAAGGTGGGGTTCATTGGAGGATCACAAAGGTTGACATATATTAGGGCTTATAAAGATCGGTGACTTGAGAGAATAATTTAAGGGAAGAATTCAAGTTATGGTTTCAAGAAACCAAGATGGGGCATGAAGTAAAGATGTTGTGTAAGTGCATCTAATGCCACCCCTAGTTGGTTTTGGAGTATTGACGACAAACGTGGTTGAGGACTAATGTGTTTGTGAGAATTGCAGGAGAACACAGGTAGAAGTCCCTCATTGATTCGGTTTACCTATCAGAGATGACCCCTAAATATGCATGAAGACATTGAAGACAATGTGGTTCACGAAGACATACACGTCGAAGATAATCACGTGTGAAGAAATTCGCTTGAAGACAATGGAGTGCGAAGACGTAATCTCTTTCGTAGTTTCATTTTCTTCTATCTTGAGTCATAGGAACCACCGAACTTTTAAGTGGGGTCCAAGTGAATAAAATGAGAAAACTGACATGATGCTCAACCCAAATCCTATGTCTTCGAGCGAAGACAAATGAGAGAAAATCTTATCCTGTGTTGGATAAGTCAGCTTTATTTGTAGCCCAAGTCAAGCTGCCGCGTGAGTCTGGAATCCGACCGTTGGACACGTGTCAGTTCCTTAGTGACCCAGGGTCATTTCAGACATATCATATTGACACGTCTCCATCGTATCTATAATTTTTGATTGTTTCATGCCAATATTATACCACTTTCACATATTTTTGGCAACTTTTTATATGATTTATTGGACTAACCTAATGATCCAGTGTCCAGTGCCAGTTCCTGTTTTCTGCATGTTTTTTGTATCGCAGATGATGACGGGAAAATGGCGGGCGTGAGAATACGCGTCCACGTCATTGATACAGAGTTAATAATTTAAATGCGTAGATGCATACAATAAAAATAGGATCAAACATTGCAGGTATTTTATTTCCAGAACTCTTACATTTACATAAAAGATCTGTTAATTACATCTCCAAAGAGAAAACCCCTGATTAAGAATTCCAACATATCTATTACATAGCATCACAACACATGAGTACTACAAAATGTAGAAATAAAAGAAGACTACAAAATGTTGAAATAAAAGTCCTCCTCGCTGTCTTGGACGTCGGCGTACTCGGAGAGCCTTGAACTTCATCTATGCTAACATATGCGTTGCATAACATTCATAATTTGACAATGTTCATCCATATAGCACGTTCATGCCTAGCTCATTAACCATCGCAAATATGTAGTGGTTGTCTTTTTAGTCATATGAAGATCTATTTAATGGTTAACTAGCCGGGCTAACGTGCGTATGTGCAATATGGGGCATAACTCTTTTTATGAGTTAATTTTGGCACGTATGTGATTTCTATGTGCATGCCTGAAATAGAGGAATATTTGATTTACTTTATAGCAACGTATATAGCGTTGCATCGAGCCATCATATGCAAGGGCTATATGAAATTTGGTGATGACATATTCAATTGCACTATGCCATGTTTAGTGCAATCAACATAGGCTATGACCCTAGTTAAATTTTGTAGATGCATGCACCTATATGAAAGGAATGCATGGTTTGATTTTAATTTATCTGAGAGATTATCTTATGCAACTAAGTGAATCTAGTCAAATATTTATATGGGTTCGAATCTCAAGTGCATGAGAATATATTTTTTATAAAGTTTCACTTCACTGTATTAGTACTAACATCATGTAGCAACTTCGTGCCCATGTGTAGCATAACCAAGTGAAGTATGTTGATTTCTTCTTGCTTGTATTATCACCAACGTAGCACAAACTGTATGCTCATAGTGTAACCAAACAGAAGTATATATCAGTTTATATTTTGCATGGACATGATGAAGTATATGACAATTCTCAAAGTCTGGATATATGAACCTAAACTATGGAGAGCAAAAGTCATGTATATTTAGTAATCATCTGTGCATGGCTTTGTTTCACATGGGTTTTCACTAGTACAAAATTCGAGCATATGATGCTACTTCTTGAGACTAATGAACATACAACCGCATGCACCAAGTTTACACCCTATACTGATGCATTTAGGGGTCTAGAACAGAATAGGACTTTATGAAACCAAATCAATATGAGTTTTATTTCTATCCTTGATTTGTATCAACATGGGATGCAAGATCACCATGAGACCAAATCAAGATGGACATATTTTTGTTCTTGAATTGTATCAACATGGGATGCAAGATCGCCATGAGACCAAAACAAGATGAGCATTTTTTTGGTCTTGACTTGTATCAACATGGAGATGCAAGATCACCATGAGACCAAAACAAGAAGAATTTTAGTTGCATCGTGTGCACTTAGTTTGCATCATTATAGGATTGAGGAGTGATATATGACCACTAGGCATGTCATGCATTATCTTGATTTGTATCAGCATGGGATCAAGATCGCCATGAGACGGAATCAAGCACAAATTACTTGGGTAGCACCGAACATATATGAGGTGTACGGTAAAAGAGAAGGATCATCAATGGGTATATTTTAACCTTGAATTGTATCAACATGGGATGCAAGATCACCATGAGACCAAAACAAGACGGAACATATTTTTATTATTGAATTGTATCAACATGAGATGCATGATCCCACGAGACCAAAACAAGATGAACATCATTTAACCACGGTTTGTATCAACAAGGGATGCTAGATCCCATGAGACCAAACTAGATGTGCTATGTGAAGTGACGTAGAACACCCATACTATTTGAGGCATATGATTCAACAGGGATACATCAAGAATGGAGCCAGGAGGTTGCCTTGAACTCTCACCTTGCCTTGGATGTGGTCACGTATGTGTGATGTGGTGATGTAGATGAGCAGCCCCCCGTGTAGAGCAGCTCGTGGGCGATGCAGATGGTGAGCAGCCGGCGATGAATGGCGCGGACGACGATCGGTCGGCGATGTGTGTGGCCAACGACAAGCGGCACGACGGCGACGGCGACGACAACGAGGAGCAGCCGGCGGCGAGACGAACGGCCGGCGGTGACGACGGCGAGCTGCGTTGCAGCGTATGTATGTGTGTGTGAGCGATGAACTGGAGATAGAGCAAGCAATGGATGGATCGATGATGAGCGAGCGTTGGATGTGGTGAGCAGCCTTCTCTATGCTGGACAACCGTGTATTTATAGGGGAGCCAAGGGTAGAGCTAGCGTGATGCCTTCAGAATTTCCCGCGCGCGCCAAGCTTCTACTACACACGTCGTGATCGTGCAGAACGTGGGAGCGTGGGGCGTCGCTGGCTGGTATGATGCAGACTTGGTCTCGTTTAACTGGACGTCAGGAGAATAGTCGGGCCTGGCCTCATTATGCCTAATTAACTAACTGGGCTCTAATTGCATGCAAGCATGGCCTCCGCTTGGTGCAGCAGTTTGACGTATATGCTGATCTGGGCTCACGTACAAGTCTTTGACCCCCCTGTTTAATTAGAGCATAATGCATGCATGCATGCCTTAGTATGGAAGGAGGACGTGCTATATGGGCCATGGGCTGGGTAATTACTTTATTAATCCCATGCATGCATGCATGTGGTAGGTTTCACGTAAGTGCACTTGGCCTTGCTCATTATACGATGTCCCCTTTTTTAAAATGTCGATGCGCGTCACATTATTTTACAGAAGTATCATGCCAATATTTTCTTTTAGCGATAATAGGATAACATGATATAATATTTTGGCAATATTAGCATCGTCTATGAAACTTTGAATTTGCCAACATCGGAATTTCGCCGTTGATGATGGCATATGTGTATGAAAGTCATATGTCCTCTAATTTATACGATGATATGGCTCATTTTCTTCCCTTTTATTTTTGGGTCTTTTGTTTTATCATTATATTTTTTATCCTTGTATTCGGCAATTCACTTTTTTTGTTTTATCATTTTATGTAAATGATTTTATTTGAATTATGCGCCATATTTTACTTTTGGCCGAAATCGGTGTCAACAGCAGAGTATTCATATCAAACGAAGTCCAAACGCGATGAAAATTTACGGAGAATTATTTTGGAATATATGTGATTTTGGGGAGTTGGAATCACCGCAAACGGAGGCCCACACAGGGCACAATACACCAGGGCGCGCCAGAGGCCCCTGGCGCGCGGTGGTGGGTTGTGCCCACCTCGTACGTCGGCTGGACCTCTACTTCAGGCGCAAGGAAGCTTATATCCGAAAAAAATCATGTTAAAATCTTAGCGCAATCGGAGTTACGGATCTCCGGGAATATAAGAAATGGTTTTCGGCCAGATCTGGGGAACGCGAAACAGAAGAGAACAGAGAGGGAGATCCAATCACGGAGGGGCTCACGCCCCTCCCATGTTATGGAGACCATGGACCAGAGGGGGAACCCTCCTCCCATCTAGGGGGGAGGCCAAGGAAGAAGAAGAAGGAGGGGGTCTCTCTCCCCCTCGCTTTCGGTGGCGCCGGAGTGCCGCCGGGGCATCGATCGGGACGACGATCTACATCATCAATCTTGCTACCGTCAACACCAACTCTCTCCCCCTCTATTCAGCGGTGTAACACCTCTCCCCCCTGCTGTAATCTCTACTTAAACATGGTGCTCAACTCCATATATGATTTCCCAATGATCTATGCTTATCCTATGATGTTTGAGTAGATCTGCTTTGTCCTATGGGTTAATCGTGATCTTGGTTGGTATGATTGTATATTTTATTTTTGGTGCTGTCCTACGGTTCCCTCCGTCTCACGCAAACGTGAGGGGCCCTCGCTGTAGGGTGTTGCAATATGTTCATGGTTCGCTTACGGTGGGTTGCGAGACTGACAGAAACTTAAACCCGAGTAGGTGGGGTATGACGTATGGGAGTAAAGAGGACTTGATACTTAATGCTATGGTTGGGTTTCACGACCTTAATGATCTTTAGTAGTTGCGGATGCTTGCTAGAGCTCCAATCATAAGTGCATATGATCCAAGTAGAGAAAGTATGTTAGCTCATACCTCTCCCTCATATAAAATTACAAGAATGATTACCGGTACTTGTTATCGATTGCCTAGGGACAAATAACTTTCTTGTTGACAAAATCTATCCACTTTTATTACCTTGCAATTTATTCGTAGTTTTATTCTCGCAAAGTACTCGTAGTTTTATCCTTGCAAAATAGTTTCATACTTGTTTCTGGTAAAGCAAACATCAAGTGTGCGTAGAGTTGTATCAGTGGTCGATAGAACTTGATGGAATATTTGTTCTACCTTTAGCTCCTCGTTGGGTTCGACACTCTTACTTATCGAAAGAGGCTACAATTGATCCCCTATACTTGTGGGTTATCAAGACCTTTTTCTGGCGCTGTTGCCGGGGAGCAATAGCGTGGGGTGAATATTCTCGTGTGTGCTTGTTTGCTTTATCACTAAGTAGTTTTTATTTCCTGTTCTAAGTTGTTCTCTATCTTTAGTTATGGATATGGAACACGAAACACCAAAAAAATTAGTGGTACTTGCTACTCATGGAGATGGGGAACCTCCTAAAACCCTTGACGCTCGTTATGTAAAAGATATTATGCACTACTTTGATAATCCTCAGAAAACCCCATTCAACTATATAATGGGAGTAACGTTGGATCAACGTGAATACTTTAGGGATTATCGCTTGACACAAAAAGGGAAACTTTATGGGATCAAATTTCTATGTTGCATTGGTATGCTTGGGACTTATGCCAGAGATATGATTATACTTGTTGCTATAGGATGAACGTTCCACATCTTCCCTTTTCATGTGAATTTAATGATAATGAAACCTTGAATTCTTATGCTAATGGAATATATGATTACTATGATGTGGAACGAATAGAAGAATTTGTTGCTTTTAAGGGTGCTTATGAAATTGAATCTTTGTTTTGAAAGTTTGAAGATTTTGATGATTCAGTTTATAGACCTGAAAATTTTGCCATCCTTAAATATTGCTATGATAATTATAAATTCAATTCCGATATTGACGAATTTATTGAGAAAGTCTCCGCTGTCCAAGAAGAGACTAATATTTTGTAGGAGTCTATGGAAGCAGGAATTGATGAAACTGTGAGCTCATTGGATGAAAAAGATGATGAGGAGAGCGAAGAACAAAAGGAGGAAGATCGGATTAGCTACCCGTGCCCACCTTCTAATCAGAGTAACTCTTCAACTCATACATTATTTAATATCCCTTCGTTCTTACCGAAGGATGAATGATATGATAATTGCTATGATCCCATTGATTCGTTTGAAATATCCATTTTTGATGATGCTTGCTATGCTTATGGCCATGATGCCAATATGAATTATGCTTATGGATATGAACTTTCTACAGTTCCTTATGTTAAGAATGAAATTGTTGCTATTACACCCACACATGATAGTCCTATTATCTTTTTTAATTCTCCAAACTATACTATATCGGAGAAGTTTGCTCTTGTTAAGGATTATGTTGATGGGTTGCCTTTTACCGTTGCACATGATGATTTTAATGAATATAATATGCATGAGCTTGCTGCTCCTACTTGCAATTATTATGAGAGAGGAACTATATCTCCGCCTCTTTATGTTTCCAACATGAAAAAATTGCAAGAAACTGCTGATGCTCTGTATTGGCCTTTACTTGATGTGCATGAATTGTTCTTGTATGACATGCCGATGCATAGGAAGAGAGTTAGACTTCGTCATTGCTTGATATATGTTGCTTTCTGCTCACTACAAAATGCCAAATCATTGTTAATTAAAATTGGCTTTGATATACCTTGGGATCCGGGTGGATCCATTACTTGAGCACTTTATGCCTAGCTTAATGGCTTTAAAGAAAGCTATGCCAGGGAGACAACCCGGAAGTTTTAGAGAGTCATTTATTTCTGTTCAGTGCTTTTATAAAGTTTAAAAACAAAAAAATATAGAGGGGAACTTAAAACTTCACAAAAAGGAAAGTGAAAGTGAGAGAGACAAGCATTGTTGAAGTGGGGGAGCTCCTTGAACTTTGTTCATGCTCACAGAAACTTTGTGAATCTCAATTACAGAAACTTTTCAACAAAAATAATTATCCCCTTGTACAATTCCATTGTATTATAAAAATAATGTGCCAAGATTTGCCTTTAGGATGTTTAAATTGCTTGTTGGTTTGCGCAGTGCAAAACAGAAACTTTGGCTGTAGTGCGCGATTTTACATTTTTTTACTGGAACGTCAAACGGTTCTGAAACTTTTTGCACTGTCTTTCTATACAAATTGTTTATTTTTCCTAATTTTTTCAGAATTTTGGAAGTATTGTAAGTATGGTGAATGTTCATATTACTGATACGTCTCCAACATATCTATAATTTTTGATTGCTCCATGCTATTATATTACCCGTTTTGGATGTTTATGGGCTTTACTTTACACTTTTATATCATTTTTGGGACTAACCTACTAACCGGAGGCCCAGCCCAAATTGCTGTTTTTTTTGCCTATTTCAGTATTTCGAAGAAAAGGAATATCAAACGGAGTCCAAACGGAATGAAACCTTCGGGAGCGATCTTTTTGGAACAAACGCGATCCAGGGAGTGGACGTTAAGCAACAACCGAGGCGGCCACGAGGGTGCCCGGCGCGCCCCCTATAGGTGGGCGCTTCCCCCACCCTCGTGGGCCCCTCGAGCGTCCACCGACCTACTTCTTCCTCCTATATATACCTACGTACCCTGAAACCTTCAGAAGCGACCACGAAAAACTACTTCCACCGCTGTAACCTTCAACCACGGAGGGCCTCTACGTCATCTCCAAGGCCTCTCCGATGAGTCGTGAGTAGTTTACCACAGACCTTCGGGTCCATAGTTATTAGCTAGATGGCTTCTTCTCTCTCTTTGAATCTCAATACAAAGTTCTCCTCGATCTTCTTGGAGATCTATTCGATGTAACTCTTTTTGCGGTGTGTTTGTCGAGATCCGATGAATTGTGGGTTTATGATCAAGTTTATCTATGAGAAATATTTGAATCTCCTCTGAATTCTTTTATGTGTGATTAAGTTATCTTTGCAAGTCTCTTCGAATTATAAGTTTGGTTTGGCCTACTAGATTGATATTTCTTGCAATAAGAGAAGTGCTTAGCTTTGGGTTCAATCTTGCGGTGTCCTTTCCCAGTGACAGTAGGGGCAGCAAGGCACGTATTGTATTGTTGCCATCGAGGATAAAAAGATGGGGTTTATATCATATTGCATGGGTTTATCCCTCTACATCATGTCATCTTTCTTAATGCGTTACTCTGTTCTTTATGAACTTAATACTCTAGATGCATGCTGGATAGCGGTCGATGTGTGGAGTAATAGTAGTAGATGCAGGCAAGAGTCGGTCTACTTGTCTCGGACGTGATGCCTATATACATGATCATGCCTACATAATCTCATAATTATTCGCTTTTGTATCAATTGCTCGATAGTAATTTGTTCACCCACCGTAAGAGTTATGCTATCTTGAGAGAAGCCACTAGTGAAACCTATGGCCCCCGGGTCTATCTTTTATCATATAAGCTTTCAATCTACTTTTATTTGCATCATTACTTTTCCAATCTATATCATAAAAATACCAAAAATATTTATCTTATCATATTATCTCTATCAGATCTCACTTTCGCAAGTGGCCGTGAAGGGATTGACAACCCCTTTATTGCGTTGGTTGCGAGTTCTTGTTTGTTTGTGTAGGTGCGTGGGACTTTTGAGGAGCCTCCTACTGGATTGATACCTTGGTTCTCAAAAACTGAGGGAAATACTTACGCTATTGTGCTGCATCACCCTTTCCTCTTCAAGGAAAACCAACGCAAGCTCAAGACGTAGCAAGAAGGATTTCTGGCGCCGTTGCCGGGGAGGTCTTCGCTCAAGTCAAGACATACCAAGTACCCATCACAAACTCATCTCCCTCGCATTATATTATTTGCCATTTGCCTCTCGTTTTCCTCTCTCCCACTTCACCCTTGCCGTTTTATTCGCCCTCTCTTTCCCAATCTCCTCTCTCTTTCACTTGCCTTTTTGTTTGCTTGTGTGTTGGATTGCTTGTCGTGATGGCGCAAGATAATACCAAATTATGCGACTTTTCCAATACCAATAATAATGATTTCCTTAGTACTCCGATTGCTCCTCTTAACGATGTTGAATCTTGTGAAATCAATGCTGCTTTGCTGAATCTTGTTATGAAAGATCAATTCTCCGGCCTTCCTAGTGAAGATGCCGCTACCCATCTAAACAACTTTGTTGATTTGTGTGAGATGCAAAAGAAGAAAGATACGGATAATGATATTGTTAAAGTGAAGTTATTTCCGTTTTCACTTAAGATCGTGCTAAAGTTCGGTTTTCATCTTTGCCTAAGAATAGTATTGATTCATGGAATAAGTGCAAGGATGCTTTTATCTCTAAGTATTTTCCTCCCGCTAAGATCATCTCTCTTAGGAACGATATTATGAATTTTAAACAACTTGATCATGAGCATGTTGCCCAATCTTGGGAAAGAATGAAATTGATGATTCGCAATTGCCCTACTCATGGTTTGAATTTATGGATGATCATAGAAATTTTTTATGCCGGATTGAATTTTGCTTCTAGAAATCTTTTAGATTCGGCCGCGGGAGGCACTTTTATGGAAATCACTTTAGGAGAAGCTACTAAACTCCTTGATAACATTATGGCTAATTATTCTCAATGGCACACCGAAAGATCTACTAGTAAAAAAGTGCATGCTATAGAAGAAATTAATGTTTCGAGTGGAAAGATGGATGCACTTATGAAATTGTTTGCTACTAAGAGTGCTTCTATTGATCCTAATGATATGCCTTTGTCTACTTTGATTGAGAATAATAATGAATCTATGGATGTGAATTTTGTTGGTAGGAATAATTTTGGTAACAATGCTTATAGAGGAAACTTTAATCCTAGACCGTTCCCTAGCAATTCCTCTAATAATTATGGAAATTCCTACAATAATTCTTATGGTAATTTTAATAAGATGCCCTCTGGTTTTGAGAATAGTGTTAAAGAATTTATGATCTCTCAAAAGAATTTTAATGCTTTGCTTGAAGAAAAATTGCTTAAAGTTGATGATTTGGCTAGGAACGTTGATAGACTTTCGCTTGATGTTGATTCTTTGAAACTTATATCTACTCCTCCTAAGCATGATATAAATGAGTGGAGAATTTCCATTGATGAGTGCAAAGAAAGAACCGCTAGGTTGCGTGCTAAGAAAGATTGCTTTGTAAAAGCGTGTTCTTCTAGTTTCCATGAAAATAATGATGAAGATCTAAAAGTTATTGATATGTCCCCTATTAAATCCTTGTTTTGCAATATGAATCTTAATAATGATGGGACTGGAGATGAGTCAGCTTTAGTTAAAAGGTGTCCCGATGATTCGGAGTTCTTAGATCTTGATGCTAAATTTGGTAAAAGTGGGATTGGAGAGGTCAAGACTTTAAATAGCGTTGAACCCACCATCTTGGATTTCAAGGAATTTAATTATGATAATTGAGTAGATTGTATTTCCTTGTTGCAATCCGTGTTGAATTCTCCTCATGCTTATAGTCAAAATAAAGCTTTTACCAAACATATTGTTGATGCCTTGATGCAATCTTATGATGAAAAACTTAATTTGGAAGTTTCTATACCTAGAAAACTTCATGATGAGTGGGAACCTACTATAAATATTAAAATTAAAGATCATGAGTGTTATGCTTTGTGTGATTTGGGTGCTAGTGTTTCCATAATTCCGAAAACTTTATGTGATATTCTAGGTTTCCATGATCTTGATGACTGCTCTTTAAATTTACACCTTGCGGATTCCACTATTAAAAAACCTATGGGAAGAATCAATGATGTTCTTATTGTTGCAAATAGGAATTATGTGCCCGTAGATTTTATCGTTCTTGACATAGATTGCAATCTTTCTTGTCCTATTATTCTTGGTAGACCTTTCCTTAGAACGATTGGTGCAATTATTGATATGAAGTAAAGGAATATTAGATTCCAATTCCCATTAAGGAAAGGCGTGGAACACTTTCCAAGAAAGAAAGTTAAATTACCTTATGAATCTATCATGTGAGCTACTTATGAATTAAGTGCCAAAGATGACACTACTTAGATCTATCCTCGCTTTTATGCCTAGCTAGGGGCGTTAAACGATAGCGCTAGTTGGGAGGCAACCCAATTTTATTTGTGTTTTTTGTTTTTTCTTCTGTTTAGTAATAAAATTTTCATCTAGCTTCTGTTTAGATGTGCTTTCATGTTTTAATTAGTGTTTGTGCCAAGTAGAACCTATAGGATAACCTATGGTGATAGTTAATTTGATTCTGCTGAAAAACAGAAACTTTGCGCGGATGAAAATAATTTTAGTAATTCACAGAAACGTGATTTTGCGTTGATTCTTTTTGCTGTAGATCAATAGACAAATTTCCCAGGACTTCATATTTTTGTAGAATTTTTTGAGTTCCAGAAGTTTGCGTTAGTTACAGATTACTACAGACTGTTCTGTTTTTGACAGATTCTGTTTTTCGTGTGTTGTTTGCTTATATTGATGAATTTATGGCTAGTAAAATAGTTTATAAACCATAGAGAAGTTGGAATACAGTAGGTTTAACACCAGTACAAATAAAGAACGAGTTCATTACAGTACCTTGAAGTGGTGTTTTGTTTTCTTTCGCTAACGGAGCTTACGAGATTTTCTGTTAAGTTTTCAAGTTTTGGGTAAAGATTTGATGGATTATGGAACAAGGAGTGGCAAGAGCCTAAGCTTGGGGATGCCCATGGCACCCCAAGATATTCAAGGATAACCAAAAGCCTAAGTTTGGGGATGCCCCGGAAGGCATCCCCTCTTTTGTCTTCGTCTATCGGTAACTTTACTTGGAGCTATATTTTTATTCGCCACATGATATGTGTTTTGCTTGGAGCGTCTTGTATGATATTAGTCTTTGCTTTTTAGTTTACCACAATCATCCTTGATGTACACACCATTTGGGAGAAACCCACTTGATTGGAATTTATTAGAATACTCTATGTGCTTCACTTATATCTTTTGAGCTAGATAGTTTTGCTCTAGTGCTTCACTTATATCTTTTAGAGCACGGCGGTGGCTTAATTTTGTAGAAATTGTTAATATCTCATGCTTCACTTATATTATTTTGAGAGTATTTTAGAACAGAATGGTATTTTCTATGGTTATAAAATTATTCCTAGAATGATGTGCATCCAAGTTGGGTATAATAAAAACTATCATAGGAAGTGAATTGGATGCTATGATCAATTTGGTGCTTGATAATTGTTTTGAGATATGGAGGTAGTAATATAAGAGTCATGCTAGTTGGGTAATTGTGAATTTAAAGAATGCTTGTGTTGAAGTTGGCAAGTCCCGTAGCATGCACGTATGGTAACCGTTGTGTAACAAATTTGAAATATGAGGTGTTCTTAGATTGTCATCCTTATGAGTGCCGGTTGATAACCCGCAATTATACGGGATCAATTGTAGCCTCTTTCGATAAGTAAGAGTGTCAAACCCAATGAGGAGCTAAAGGTAGAACAAATATTCTCTCAAGTCCTATCTGCCACTTATACGACTCTACGCACGCTTAGTATTCGCTTTACCTAGAAGAAGTATGAAACTAGAAGTGCCTTGTAGGTGTAATAGGATAGGTTTGCAAGATAAAGAATGCGTAAATATAAACTAGGGGCTGTTTAGATAAAGAAGCAATAAAGTAAATATAACGAGTGCGGAAAAGTGGTGGTAGGAGTTGCGAAATTGTCCCTAAGCAATTGACTACTTTACTAGACCGATAGCAAGTTTTATGTGGGAGAGGCCACTGCTAGCATGTCATCCCTGACTTGGAATTCTATGCACTTACGATTGGAACTATTAGCAAGCATCCGCAACTACTAACGTTCATTAAGGTAAAACCCAACCATAACATTGAGATATATTGGTCCCCCTTCAATCCCGTATGCATCAATTTCTATGCTAGGTTGAAGCTTCTGTCACTCTTGCCCTCCAATACATAGTCCTATCAACATACAACTAACCCTATGGTGTGATCCACGCGCGCGCTCATATGATGGGCACCAAAGGACAGCAACATAACCACAAGCAAATTAAATCAATCATAGCAATTCATCAACCACCAATAGGACAACGAAAATCTACTCAGACATCATAAGATGGCAACACATCATTGGATAATAATATGAAGCATAAAGCACCATGTTCAAGTAGAGCGTACAGCGGGTTGCGGGAGAGTGGACCGCTGTAGATAGAGGGGGAAGGTGATGGAGATGTTGGTGAAGATGGCGGAGGTGTTGGTGTAGATCGCGGTGATGATGATGGCCCCCGGCGGCGTTCCGGCGCCACCGGAAGCAAGGGGGAGAGAGAGCCTCCCTTCTTCTTATTCTTCCTTGACCTCCTCCCTAGATGGGAGAAGGGTTTCCCCTCTAGTCCTTGGCTCCCATGGCGTGGGAGGGGCGAGAGCCCCTCCGAGATTGGATCTGTCTCTCTGTCTCTCTCTGTTTCTGCGTTCTCTCTGTCTTCCGTTTCACCGTTTCGTGTATATATGGAGATCCGTAACTCCGATTGGGGTGAATCTTTTGCCCAGATTTTTCTCATAAAATTAGCTTTCTTGCGGGAAAAGAAGAGCGCCAACCGCCTTACGGGTGGCCCGCGAGGGTGCCAGGCGCGCCCCCCTGTCTCGTGGCCACCTCGGGCACCGTTTCGCGTTGATTCTTCTTCCCATATTCTCCAAATATTCTAAAATAATTCTCCGTCCGTTTTTATCCCGTTTGGATTCCGTTTGATATTGGGTTTCTGCGAAACATAAAACATGCAAAAATAAGGAACTGGCACTGGGCACTGGATCAATATGTTAGTCCCAAAAAATAATATAAAAAGTTGCCAAAAGTATATGAAAGTTGAATAATATTGGCATGGAACAATCAAAAATTATAGATACGACGGAGACGTATCAGCATCCCCAAGCTTAATTCCTGCTCGTCCTCGAGTAGGTAAATGATAAAAAACATATTTTTTGATGTGGAATGCTACCTAGCATAATCTTGATCATGTATCTAATCATGGCATGAATATTAAGACACCAGTGATTCAAAGCAATAGTCTATCATTTGACATAAAAACAATAATACTTCAAGCGTACCAATAAAGCAATCATGTCTTTTCAAAATAACATGGCCAAAGCAAGCTTATCCCTACAAAATCATATAGTTTGGCCATGCTTCATTTTCATCACACAAAATGCTCCCATCATGCACAACCCGATGACAAGCCAAGCAATTGTTGCATACTTTTGACGTTCTCAAACTTTTTCAACTTTCACGCAATACATGAGCGTGAGCCATGGACATAGCACTATAGGTATGATGGTGGAGGTTTATGTGGAGAAGACAAAAAGGGAGAAAGTCTCACATCGGCGCGGCTAATCAACGGGCTATGGAGATGCCCATCAATTGATGTCAATGCGAGGAGTAGGGATTGCCATGCAACGGATGCACTAAGAGCTATAAGTGTATGAAAGCTCAAACTGAAACTAAGTGGGTGTGCATCTAACTTGCTTGCTCATGAAGACCTAGGGCATTTGAGGAAGCCCATCGTTGGAATATAAAAGCCAAGTTCTATAATGAAAAATTCCCACTAGTATATGAAAGTGATAACTCAAGAGACTCTCTATATGAAGAACATGGTGCTACTCTGAAGCACAAGTGTGGTAAAAGGATAGTAACATTGCCCCTTCTCTCTTTTTCTCTCACTTTTTTGTTTTCTCTTTTTTTGGGCCTTCTCCTTTTTTGGCCTTTCTCTTTTTTTTCGTCCGGAGTCTCATCCCGACTTGTGGGGGAATCATAGTCTCCATCATCCTTTCCTCACTGAGGTAATGCTCTAATAATGATGATCATCACACTTTTATTTACTTACAACTCGATACTAGAACAAAGATATGACTCTATATGAATGCCTCCGGCGGTGTACCGGGATGTGCAATGATCTAGCGTAGCAATGACATCAAAAAATGGACAAGCCATGAAAACATCATGCTAGCTATCTTACGATCATGCAAAGCAATATGACAGTAAATGCTCAAGTCATGTATATGATGATGATGGAAGTTGCATGGCAATATATCTCGGAATGGCTATGGAAATGCCATGATAGGTAGGTATGGTGGCTGTTTTGAGGAAGATATAATGAGGCTTATGTGTGATAGAGCGTATCGTATCACGGGGTTTGGATGCACCGGCGAAGTTTGCACCAACTCTCGAGGTGAGAAAGGGCAATGCACGGTACCGAAGAGGCTAGCAATGATTGAAGGGTGAGGGTGCGTATAATCCATGGACTCAACATTAGTCATAAAGAACTCACATACTTATTGCAAAATTCTATTAGTCATTGAAACAAAGTACTATGCGCATGCTCCTAGGGGGATAGATTGGTAGGAAAAGACCATCGCTCGTCCCCGACCGCCACTCATAAGGAAGACAATCAAAGAAACACCCCATGCTTCAAATTTGTCACACAACGGTTACCATATGTGCATTCTACGGGACTTGCAAACCTCAACACAAGTGTTTCTACAATCCACAACTACCCACTAGCATGACTCTAGCTAATATCACCATCTTTATATCGCAAAACTATTGCAAGGAATCAAACATATCATATTCATCGATCTACAAGTTTATGTAGGATTTTATGACTAACCATGCTAATGACCAATTCCTGTCATCTCTCTAAATTGATATAAGTGAAGCAAGAGAGTTTAATTCTTTCTACAAAAGATATGCCCACGCTCTAACAAATATAAGTGAAGCAAAAGAGCATTCTACAAATGGCGGTTTTCTATGTGAAGAGAAACATGCAATCCAAACTTCAAATGATATAAGTGAAGCACATGAAGCATTCTATAAATCAACCAAGGACTATCTCATACCAGCATGGTGCGTAAAACAAAAGTGAAAACTAAATGCAAAAGACACTCCAAGACTTGCACATATCGCATGAACGAAACGAATCCGAAAACATATCGATACTTGTTGAAGAAAGAGGGGATGCCTTCCGGGGCATCCCCAAGCATAGACGCTTGAGTCTCCTTGAATATTTACTTGGGGTGCCTCGGGCATACCCAAGCTTGAGCTCTTGCCTCTCTTCCTTCTTCTCACATCGAGACCTTCTCGATCAAACACTTCATCCACACAAAACTTCAACAGAAAACTCGGTAAGATCCGTAAGTATAATAAAGCAAATCACTACTCTAAGTACTGTAGCAAACCAATTAATATTTTGTTTTTGCATTGTGTCTACTGTAATATAACTTTTCCATGGCTTAAACCACTGATATAAATTGATAGTTTCATCAAAACAAGCAAACTATGCATCAAAAACAGAATCTGTCAAAAACAGAACAGTCTGTAGCAATTTGAACATTCACCACACTTATGCTACCCCAAAAATTCTACCAAAATTAGGAAAAATAAAAAATTTGTACAGAAATACATTGCAAAAAGAATCAGAACCGTTTGACGTTCCAGTAAAAAATGTAAAATCGCGCACTACAGACAAAGTTTCTGTCCTGCGCCGTACAAACCAACAAGCATTGTAAACATCCTAAAGGCAAACCTTGGCACATTATTTTTATTTCTAAACTTTATAAAAGCACACAACAGAAATAAATGACTCTCTAAAACTTCCGGGTTGTCTCCCTGGCAGCGCTTTCTTTAAAGCCATTAAGCTAGGCATATAGTGCTCAAGTAATGGATCCACCCGGATCCCAAGGTATATCAAAGCCAATTTTAATTAACAATAATTTGTGATTTAGTAGTGAGCACAAAGGAACATATATCATGCAACGACGAAGCCTAACTCTCTTCCTATGCATCGGCATTTCATAAAAAAACAATTCATGCACACCAAGTAAAGGCCAATGCATAGTATAAGCATGTTCTTGCAATTTTATCGTGTTGGAAACATAGAGAGGTGGAGATATAGTTCCTCTCTCATAATAATTGCAAGTAGGAGCAGCAAGCACATGCATATTATATCTATCAAAATCATCATGTGTAGTAGTAAAAGGCAACCCATCAATATAATCCTTAATAAGCACAAACTTCTCCGATATAGTGTAGTCGGGAGAATTCAAAAAGATAATAGGACTATCATGCGTGGGTGCAATATCAACAATTTCATGTTTAACATAGGGAACTATAGCAAGTTCATCTCCTTAAGCATAATTCATATTGGCATCTTGGCCACAAACATAGCAAGCATCATCAAAAAGGGGTATTTAATTTCAAAAGAATCAACGGGATCATAGCAATCATCATAGCAATCATCCTTCAGTAAGCACAAAGGGGAATTAAAAAATGTATGAGTTGAAGAGTTACTCTCATTAGAAGTTGGGAACGGGTAGCTAATCCGCTCTTCCTCCTTTTGTTCTTCGCTCTCCTCATCATCTTTTTCATCCAATGAGCTCATAGTTTCATCAATTTCTTCTTCCATAGCTTCCTGCAAAATATTAGTCTCTTCTTGGACAGCGGAGACTTTCTCAATAAAAGCATCAATATTGGAATTATATTCATAATTCTCATAGAAATATTTCAATATATCAAAATTTTCAGGCCTATAAACATCATCATCAAAAGCTTCATACTTTTCAAACAAAGATTCAATTTCATAAGCAGCCTTAAAAGCAACAAATTCTTCAATTCGTTCAACATCATAGTAATCATATATACCTCTAGCATAACAAGCCAAGGTTTCATTATCATTAAATTTGCATGAAAAGGGAAGGTGTGGAGCCTTCATCCTAGAGCAACAATTATAATCATATCTCAAGCATAGATCCCGAGCATACCAACGCAACATATTAATTTGATCCCATAATAGTTTCCCTTTTTGTGTCAAGCGATAATCCCTAAAGTATTCACGTTGATCCAACGTTACTCCCATTACATAGTTGAATGGGGTTTTCTCAGGATTATCAAAGTAATACATAATATTTTTCACATAATGATCATCGAGGGTTTTAGGAGGTTCCCCATCTCCATGAGTAGCAAGTACACCTAATTTTTTTGGTATTTCGTGTTCCATATCCATAACTAAAGATAGAGAACAACTAAGAACAGCAAATAAAAATTACTTAGTGATGAAGCAAACAAGCACACACGAGAATATTCACCCCACGCTATGACTCCCTGACAACAGCGCCAGAAAAAGGTCTTGATAACCCGCAAGTATACGGGATCAATTGTAGCCTCTTTCGATAAGTAAGAGTGTCGAACCCAACGAGGAGATAAAGGTAGAACAAATATTCTCTCAAGTCCTATCTGCCACTGATACGACTCTACGCATGCTTAGTGTTCGCTTTACCTAGAACAAGTATGAAACTAGAAGTGCCTTGTAGGTGTAATAGGATAGGTTTGCAAGATAAATAATGCGTAAATATAAACTAGGGGCTGTTTAGATAAAGAAGCAATAAAGTAAATATAACGAGTGTGGAAAAGTGGTGGTAGGAGTTGCGAAATTGTCCCTAAGCAATTGACTACTTTACTAGACAAATAGCAAGTTTTATGTGGGAGAGGCCATGCTAGCATGTCATCCCTGACTTGGAATTCTATGCACTTATGATTGGAACTATTAGCAAGCATCCGCAACTACTAACGTTCATTAAGGTAAAACCCAACCATAGCATTGAGATATATTGGTCCCCCTTCAATCCCGTATGCATCAATTTCTATGCTAGGTTGAAGCTTCTGTCACTCTTGCCCTCCAATACATAGTCCTATCAACATACAACTAACCCTATGGTGTGATCCACGCGCGCGCTCATATGATGGGCACCAAAGGACAGCAACATAACCACAAGCAAATTAAATCAATCATAGCAATTCATCAACCACCAATAGGACAACGAAAATCTACTCAGACATCATAAGATGGCAACACATCATTGGATAATAATATGAAGCATAAAGCACCATGTTCAAGTAGAGGGTACAGCGGGTTGCGGGAGAGTGGACCGCTATAGATAGAGGGGGAAGGTGATGGAGATGTTGGTGAAGATGGCGGAGGTGTTGGTGTAGATCGCGGTGATGATGATGGCCCCCGGCGGCGTTCCGGCACCACCGGAAGCAAGGGGGAGAGAGCCCCCTTCTTCTTCTTCTTCTTCTTCCTTGACCTCCTCCCTAGACGGGAGAAGGGTTTCCCCTCTGGTCCTTGGCTCCCATGGTCTGGGAGGGGCGAGAGCCCCTCCGAGATTGGATCTGTCTCTCTGTCTCTCTCTGTTTTTGCGTTCTCTCTGCCTTCTGTTTCATCGTTTCGTTTATATATGGAGATCCGTAACTCCTATTGGGGCGAATCTTTCGCCTAGATTTTTCTCATAAAATTAGCTTTCTTGCGGCAAAAGAAGAGCGTCAACCGCCTTACGGGTGGCCCACGTGGGTGCCAGGCGCGCCCAGGGGGAAGGGCGCGCCCCCTGTCTCGTGGCCACCTCGGGCACCGTTTTGCATTGATTCTTCTTCCCATATTCTCCAAATATTCCAAAATAATTCTCCGTCCATTTTTATCCCGTTTGGATTCCGTTTGATATTGGGTTTCTGCGAAACATAAAACATGCAACAAACAGGAACTGGCATTGGGCACTGGATCAATATGTTAGTCCAAAAAAATAATATAAAAAGTTTCCAAAAGTATATGAAAGTTGAATAATATTGGCATGGAACAATAAAAAATTATAGATACGACGGAGACGTATCAGCGGTCGGGGACGAGCGATGGTCTTTTCCTGCGAATCTATCCGCCTAGGAGCATGCGCGTAGTGCTTGGTTTTTGATGACTTGTAGATTTTTGCAATAAGTATATGAGTTCTTTATGACTAATGTTGAGTCCATGGATTATACGCACTCTTATCTTTCCACCATTGCTAGCCTCTTCGGTACCGTGCATTGCCCTTTCTCACCTTGAGAGTTGGTGCAAACTTCGCCAGTGCATCCAAACCCCGTGATACGATACGCTCTATCACACATAAACCTCCTTATATCTTCCTCAAAACAGCCACCATACCTACCTATTATGGCATTTCCATAGCCATTCTGAGATATATTGCCATGCAACTTTCCACTGTTCCGTTTATCATGACACGCATCATCATTGTCATATTGCCTTGCATGATCATGTAGTTGACATCGTATTTGTGGCAAAGCCACCATGCATAGTTTTTCATACATGTCACTCTTGATTCATTGCCCATCCTGGTACACTGCCGGAGGCATTCATATAGAGTCATATCTTGTTCTAGTTTTGAGTTGTAAATAAATAGAAGTGTGATGATCATCATTATTAGAGCATTGTCCCCAAAAAAAAAGAGAGAGAAAGGCCAAATAAAAAAAGAAGGCCCAAATAAAATTAAATAAAAAGAGGGCAATGTTACTATCCTTTTCCACACTTGTGCTTCAAAGTAGCACCATGTTCTTCATATAGAGAGTCTCATTTGTTGTCACTTTCATATACTAGTGGGAATTTTTCATTATAGAACTTGGCTTGTATATTCCTACAATGGGCTTCCTCAAAATGCCCTAGGTCTTCGTGACCAAGCAAGTTGGATGCACACCCACTAGTTTCTTTTATTGAGCTTTCATACATTTATAGCTCTAGTGCATCCGTTGCATGGCAATCCCTACTCCTCATGTTGACATCAATTGATGGCATCTCCATAGCCCGTTGATTATCCTCGTCAATATGAGACCTTCTCATTTTTTGTCTTCTCCACAGAACCTCCATCATCAGATTCTATTCCACCCATAGTGCTATGTCCATGGCTCACGCTGATGTATTGCGTGAAAGTTGAAAAAGTTTGAGATTGCTTAAGTATGAAACAATTGCTTGGCTTGTCATCGGGGGTGTGCAAGATGAGAGCATTCTTGTGTGATGAAAATGAAGCATGACCAAACTATATGATTTTGTAGGGATGAACTTTCTTTAGCCATGTTATTTTGAGAAGACATGATTGATTGATTAGTATGCTTGAAGTATTACTATTTCTTATGTCAATATGAACTTTTATTTTGAATCATTTGGATCTGAACATTCATGCCACAATAAAGAAAATTACATTGAGAATTATGCTAGGTGGCATTCCACATCAAAAATTCTGTTTTTATCATTTACCTACTCGAGGACGAGCATGAATTAAGCTTGGGGATGCTTGATACGTCTCCAATGTATCTATAATTTTTGATTGTTCCATGCTATTATATTACCCGTTTTGGATGTTTATGGGCTTTACTTTACACTTTTATATCATTTTTGGGACTAACCTACTAACCGGAGGCCCAGCCCAAATTGCTGTTTTTTGCCTATTTCAGTATTTCGAAGAAAAGGAATATCAAACGGAGTCCAAACGGAATGAACCTTCAGGAGCGATCTTTTTGGAACAAACGCGATCCAGGGGACTTGGAGTGGACGTCAAGCAACAACCGAGGCGGCCACGAGGGTGCCCCGCGCGCCCCCTACAGGTGGGCGCACCCCCCACCCTCGTGGGCCCCTCGAGCGTCCACCGACCTACTTCTTCCTCCTATATATACCTACGTACCCTGAAACCTTCAGAAGCGACCACGAAAAACTATTTCCACCGCCGTAACCTTCTGTATCCGTGAGATCCCATCTTGGAGCCTTCGTCGGCGCTCCGCCGGAGGGGGAATCAACCACGGAGGGCCTCTACGTCATCTCCAAGGCCTCTCCGATGAGTCGTGAGTAGTTTACCACAGACCTTCGGGTCCATAGTTATTAGCTAGATGTCTTCTTCTCTCTCTTTGAATCTCAATACAAAGTTCTCCTCGATCTTCTTGGAGATCTATTCGATGTAACTCTTTTTGCGGTGTGTTTGTCGAGATTCGATGAATTGTGGGTTTATGATCAAGTTTATATATGAGAAATATTTGAATCTCCTCTGAATTATTTTATGTGTGATTAAGTTATCTTTGCAAGTCTCTTCGAATTATCAGTTTGGTTTGGCCTACTAGATTGATCTTTCTTGCAATACGAGAAGTGCTTAGCTTTGGGTTCAATCTTGCGGTGTCCTTTGCCAGTGACAGTAGGGGCAGCAAGGCACGTATTGTACTGTTGCCATCGAGGATAAAAAGATGGGGTTTATATCATATTGCATGAGTTTATCCCTCTACATCATGTCATCTTTCTTAATGCGTTACTCTGTTCTTTATGAACTTAATACTCTAGATGCATGTTGGATAGCGGTCGATGTGTGGAGTAATAGTAGTAGATGCAGGCAGGAGTCGGTCTACTTGTCTCGGACGTGATGCCTATATATATGATCATGCCTAGATAATCTCATAATTATTCGCTTTTGTATCAATTGCTCGACAGTAATTTGTTCACCCACCGTAATACTTATGCTATCTTGAGAGACCTATGGCCCCCGGGTCTATCTTTTATCATATAAGCTTTCAATCTACTTTTATTTGCATCTTTACTTTTCCAATCTATATCATAAAAATACCAAAAATATTTATCTTATCATATTATCTCTATCAGATCTCACTTTCGCAAGTGGCCGTGAAGGGATTGACAACCCCTTTATTGCGTTGGTTGCGAGTTCTTGTTTGTTTGTGTAGGTGCGTGGGACTTTTGAGGAGCCTCCTATTGGATTGATTCCTTGGTTCTCAAAAACTGAGGGAAATACTTACGCTACTATGCTGCATCACCCTTTCCTCTTCAAGGAAAACCAACGCAAGCTCAAGACATAGCAATTACTACAGACTGTCCTGTTTAAGACAGATTCTGTTTTTGATGCATTGTTTGCTTGTTTTGATGAAACTATCGATTTCTATTTGTGGATTAAGCCATGAAAAAGTTATATTACAGTAGCTACAATGCAAAAACAAAATATGAATTGGTTTGCAACAGTACTTAGAGTAGTGATTTTCTTTATTATACTAATGGATCTTACCGAACTTTTTGTTGAGTTTTATGTGGATGAAGTGATCAAGGATCGAGGAGGTCTCGATATGAGGAGAAGGAGGAAAGGCAAGAGCTCAATCTTGGGGATGCCCAAGGCACCCCAAGTAAATATTCAAGGAGATTCAAGCGTCTAAGCTTGGGCATGCCCCGGAAGCCATCCCATCTTTCTTCAACAAGTATCGGTATGTTTTCGGTTTCGTTTCGTTCATATGATATGTGCAAACCTTGGAGCGTATTTTGCTTTTAGTTTTCATTTTTCTTTTATGCACCATGCTGGTATGAGATAGTCCATTGTTGTTTTATAGAATGCTCATTGCACTTCACTTATATCTTTTGAGTATGGCTTTATAGAATGCTTCATGTGCTTCACTTATATCATTTGAAGTTTGGATTGCTTGTTTCTCTTCACATAGAAAACCGTTAATTGAAGAATGCTCTTTTGCTTCACTTATATTTATTAGAGCATGGTCTTTTGTAGAAAGAATTAAACTCTCATGCTTCACTTATATCTATTTAGAGAGTCAAAAGGAATTGGTCAATTGCATGGTTAGTCATAAAATCCTACATAAAACTTATGGATCACTGAATATGATATGTTTGATTCCTTGCAATAGTTTTGCGATATAGAGATGTAATATGTGGGAGGTACTAGCAAATGGTTGTGTTTAGTAAGAATATTGGCGTTAAGGTTTGTGATTCCCGAAGCATGCACGTATAGTCTCTCGTTATGCTATGATGTTGGAGCATGATTTATTATTGATTGTCTTCCTTATAAGTGGCGGTCGGGGACGAGCGATGGTCTTTTCCTACCAATCTATCCCCATAGGGGCATGCGTAGTAGTACTTTGCTTCGAGGGCTAATAAACTTTTGCAATAAGTATATGTGTTCTTTATGACTAATGTGAGTCCATGGATTATACACACTCTTACCTTTCCGCAATTTGCTAGCCTCTACGGTACCGTGTATTACCCTTTCTCACATCGAGACGTGGTGCAAACTTCGCAGGTGCATCCAAACCCCGTGATATGATACGCTCTATCACACATAAGCCTTATTATATCTTCCTCAAAACAGCCACCATACCTACCTATTATGCCTTTTCCATGGCCATTCCGAGATATATTGCCATGCAACTTCCACCGCTTCCGTTTGATGACTTGAGCATTCATTGTTATATTGCTTTGCATGATCATATAGCTGACATAGTAGTTGTGGCTCAGCCACCGTTCATCATTTTTCATACATGTTACGCTAGATCATTGCACATCCTGGTACATGCCAGAGGCATTCATATAGAGTCATACTTTGTCATAGGTATCGAGTTGTAATTTTTATTTCTTTTGAGTTATAAGTAAATAGAAGTGTGATGATCATCATTATTCATTTTTAGAGCAGTGCCCTAGTGAGGAAAGGATGATGGAGACTATGATTCCCCCACAAGTCGGGATGAGACTCCGAACAATGAGAGAGAAAAATATAAAAAGAAAAAAGAAGAAAAAAGAAAAAGAAAAAAATAAATAAACAAAGAGAGAAGGGGCATTGTTAGTATCCTTTACCACACTTGTGCTTCAAAGTAGCACCATGTCTTTCATATGGAGAGTCTCCTATGTTGTCACTTTCATATACTAGTGGGAATTTTTCATTATAGGATTAGATGCACACCCACTTAGTTTTCATATTGAGCTTTCATACACTTATAGCTCTTAGTGCATCCGTTGCATGGCAATCCCTACTCCTCACATTGATACCAATTGATGGGCATCTCCATAGCCCGTTGGTTAGCCTCGTCGGTGTGAGACTTTCTTACTTTTTTGTCTTCTATATATTTACCCCTATCATTATATTCTATTCCACCCGTAGTGCTATATCCATGGCTTGCGCTCATGTATTGCGTGAGGGTTGAAAAAGCTGAAGCGTGTTAAAAAGTATGGACCAATTGCTCGGCTTGTCATCAGGTTGTGCATGATAAATACTTAGTGTTAAGAACACAGAGCATGACAAGACTATATGATTTTGTAGGGATAACTTTCTTTAGCATTGATATTTTGAAAGACATGATTGTTTGTTGGGATGCCTGAGTATTGATATCTTTATGTCAAATTATAGACTATTGCTTTGAATCACTTATGTCTCAATATTCATGCCATGACTAGACATATGATCAAGTTTATGCTAGGTAGCATTCCACATCAAAAATTATATTTTGTATCATTTACCTGCTCGAGGACGAGCAGGAATTAAGCTTGGGGATGCTGATACGTCTCCGTCGTATCTATAATTTCTGATTGTTTCATGCCAATATTATACCACTTTCACATACTTTTGGCAACTTTTTATATGATTTATTGGACTAACCTATTGATCCAGTGCCCAGTGTCAGTTCCTGTTTTCTGCATGTTTTTGGTATCGCCGAGTATCCATATCAAACGAAGTCCAAACGCGATAAAAATTTACGAAGAATTATTTTGGAATATATGTGATTTGTGGGAGTTGGAATCACCGCAAACGGAGGCCCACACAGGGCACAATACACCAGGGCGCGCCAGAGGCCACTGGCGCGTGGTGGTGGGTTGTGCCCACCTCGTACGTTAGTTGGACCTCTACTTTGGGCGCAAGGAAGCTTATATCCGGAAAAAAATCGTGTTAAAATCTCAGCGCAATCGGAGTTACGGATCTCCGGGAATATAAGAAACGGTTTTCGTCCAGATCTGGGAAACGCGAAGCAGAAGAGAACAGAGAGGGAGATCCAATCTCGGAGGGGCTCACGCCCCTCCCATGCTATGGATACCATTGACCAGAGGGGGAACCCTCCTCCCATCTAGGGGGAGGGCAAGGAATAAGAAGAAGGAGGGGGCTCTCTCCCCCTCGCTTCCGGTGGCGCCGGAGTGCCGCCGGGGCAACGATCGAGACGGCGATCTACATCATCAATCTTGCTACCGTCAACACCAACTCTCTCCCCCTCTATTCAGCGGTGTAACACCTCTTCCTCCCGCTGTAATCTCTACCTAAACATGGTGCTCATCTCCATATATTATTTCCCAATGATCTATGCTTATCCTATGATGTTTGAGTAGATCCGCTTTGTCCTATGGGTTAATCATGATCTTGGTTGGTATGATTGTATATTTTATTTATGGTGCTGTCCTACGGTGCCCTCCGTCTCGCGCAAACGTGAGGGGCCCTCGCTGTTGGGTGTTGCAATATGTTCATGGTTCGCTTACGGTGGGTTGCGAGAGTGACAGAAACTTAAACCCGAGTAGGTGGGGTATGACGTATGTGAGTAAAGAGGACTTGATACTTAATGCTATGGTTGGGTTTCACGACCTTAATGATCTTTAGTAGTTACGGATGCTTGCTAGAGTTCCAATCATAAGTGCATATGATCCAAGTAGAGAAAGTATGTTAGCTCATGCCTCTCCCTCATATAAAATTACAAGAATGATTACCGGTAGTTGTTATCGATTGCCTAGGGACAAATAACTTTCTTGTTGACAAAAGCTATCCACTTTTATTACCTTGCAATTTATTCGTAGTTTTATTCTCACAAAGTACTCATAGTTTTATCCTTGCAAAATAGTTTCATACTTGTTTCCGGTAAAGCAAACATCAAGTGTGCGTAGAGTTGTATCGGTGGTCGATAGAACTTGAGGGAATATTTGTTATACCTTTAGCTCCTCGTTGTGTTTGACACTCTTACTTATCGAAAGAGGCTACAATTGATCCCCTATACTTGTGGGTTATCACATATCGGGTTGCCTCCTGGCTATAATAGCCAACCCTCTCCACCATAAATTGGTGGCTGCTCCGAGTTAGTGCACGGCTTTGTCGTTTGAGAGCAACCCACCTCCGAAGCCTTTGAGAGAGAATTCTTGCGAGGACAAAATCCAAAACACCCAAAGCCCAAAGAGTGTTGGCATCACTGAAGTCTTTCTGTCCGCGTGATCTGAAGACTTATTACACTTGAAGACTGTGTATCTTCCAGTCGGTTAGGCGTCGCGTTCTGAGGATCCAAGAGTCATTGTGGATCGCCGGTGAACGAAGTCTGTGAAGGTTTGGAAGTCTACCTTGAAGACTTACCTGAGTGATTGGGCGAGGACTGAGTGTTCTGAGCTCAAGGGAAATAAGGTGAAGACGTGGTCTTCTGAGTTCAATGTCAGCATCCCTAACCAGACATACAGTTGTCAAAACAACTAGAACTGGTCTACCAAATCCTTGTCTTCACCAAGCAACTGGTTCTATCCCCTCCCTCCTTTAAATTACTGTTTGCCTTTGTGAAGTGATTGCTTGCTTGCCTGATCTGTTTGACTTCATTGTGTGATGACTTTCGCTCTGCTCACGTGTTTGGTTTCATACTGTCTTCCTATTCCGATATGTTCTACCTAGCTGCTATTTGTCTTCGTGCTTTCATTGTACTGTTTACTTGACTATGGCTTATCTACCGTAGTTTATCTTCCACTACATATCATATAGGTGTTATTTGATTGCCTGTCTTCAAAGACATTGCGTCTTTCGAAGACTTTCATAAAAATCGTCTATTCACCACCCCCCTCTAGTCGATAACTAGCACTTTCCTGTTGGTTGACCAAGATGAAGCCCGAAGATTGTACCTAGATAGTCAACTCACAAGCGCAAACATTGTACCGCGTGGGCAGGGTCGGCCCTGAGGGGGGGGGGGGGGAGGGGGCGGCCGCTCGGGCCCCCATCAGATCGCACATAGTCTACGGGACTGGGAGGCTGGGACGCTAATCACTAGTATTATTAGGCCTGATTGATTGGTACGCATGCATAGCATTGACGTAGCAGCAAAGGCCTAGCACCCACACACGGCTTAGCCTATGGTCCTGGGAGGCTAAGCCGTGCGTGGGCGCCATGCCCAGTGGCGGAGCCAGGAAATGTGGATCAGGGGGGCAACTGCTGTCAAAGTACGTTAAGGAGGGCCAAAGCATAGGAAAATAGACATTTAACATCAAAATATTGCTAATTATGCACTGTTCATTAGTGAATTAGCAGCAAATTTCAAATGTCAGGGGGGCCAGGGCCCCTGCTGGTCCCCCTGTCTCCGCCACTGACCATGCCCACATGCAAGAGTCCACGATGACCGCGAGGGCGAGCCTATGGGCCTGGGAGGCAGGACCGCAAGAGTCCACGCTGCAATATCGTTAGTTCCTTCCAAGGGCAAGTCATGACGATCCCTATCCTAGGCCCCAGGTCGCGAGGCGAGTTGCTGGCGACGCTGGACGAACCTCCGCTTGAGTGCAGCACGCCGACGAACTCGGCTACGCTCTTTGGTCTCTAGACGCTAGATGTGCATGCACGCCATCAAGCGCCTCCCGCCGGAGCCAGACGCAAATTCACATCGCATTATCATCGAGATCTGACCGATCAAGGTATATCATATCTTCAACTTATGACTCCTCATGTCCCATCGGTATATATCTATCTATCTAATTTATCATGGGTTCATGTTCCCTCGTTCGTTGCATCGTGTGATGCGATTTGCTCCATCACCCATCCTGATGCATCTAAGAAGATTCACAAACATAGGTCTAGAAGAGCCCCATAATTCCTACACTGGTGTTTGCCGTGTCACACGCAACATGTAGCGCGCTCCGTTGCGCTATATTAGTGTTCTATGTGTATCGTGTGGATTTTTGGAATCTGGATCTACGCTAATTATGTAATTTATCTTCATATACATCATTCATATATAGCTTGCACTTTCAAGCTTTGATGCAAACTTTTAGCACTTTGTGTTATCATGACGTTTAAAAAGCATATGTGTTTGGCTGCAAAAAAAAGGAAAAAATATATTTGACCTGAAATTTGATTTTTAGATGTGCTTATTGGCAACATTTCTTACATATATCAATTATTACTGCTCTGCTATTTATACGAAAAGGGCCCCGAGTTTTAGGTTTGCCCCAGGTCCCCAAAAATCTCATGACCGGCCCTGCGCGTGGGCTCAAAGCAGTGATCTACTGGTATGGTAAGTAATTATGAATTGTTCTTTGTGAACTAACTCATGCTATGTGTTTGTTATGTCTATATGGGTTAGGTGTTTCTCATGGGATTGCGTCAAAAGAAATATTTCAAGTAGCCTATGTGAAGATGACATTAAGTGGTGATGATCATCGAGTTTGAGAAGTACAAGTGCAACATGAGCATCTGGAGGTTATATGCTCTGAAGCCTACAGTCCACATCGTGATAATGTACATGTGAAGATGTTCTTAAGTGAAATATGGGGAGGCAATTCGAGAATCTTGACCAAGTAATCATGGTCAAGTAAAGGATTCCATGCTCATGGGGTTGTATTGTGCCAATGCCCCCCCTTGGGCACGGGTGCTCAGGGAGATGTCGTTTGACTCCAACGGCTAGTTTTCGGTGTTGGTTATTTAAGGGGCCTTCTCCCTCACCAGCCTGGTCGTTGTTCATCCATGTTTCTACCACCCTTTTTAGCCACAAACACCTCCTCAAAACCTTATCTCCCCTCAAAGTGAACGGGATTTGTGGATGTATCTTGGAGCAATTTGTTGATCCCCTCTATTGTTTCCCTTGCTTTAATATCCTACCTCCTTATTACATCTTGTGTGATTGAGAGAGTGAGTTGAGCATAAGTTGGTTGACCTTGCTTTGCAATTGTTTGAGCTCCCTGCGTCAATTCCTTCGAGTACGAGTTCGCGAGTTTTATCACTCTTGGAGGCCACTGCCTCCTAGACGTTTTGGTGTTCTTGGCTTGTTTAGCTATCTGGAGATGGCAATGCCTCCTCGTCCTTGTTGTCGGGGGCAACAAATGCCTCTCTGAGGTGGATGAGGCCAGGAGCGGCATTGAGCGCAACGCTTGGCGGTGCTCGCCAAGACCAAGGTGTTGCCCCGGATGACAGTGACGATAAACTCGGAGGCCATGCCTACATGGTGACCATCCGCTACCTAGTATAGTTTAATCTTGTTTTAGTTTGGTCTACATTAAGTTTTTGTCAAACTTCTTAAATTTTGTTAGGTTGCATGTAAAATATCATACTTCGTTAAATTTTGTTTGTATTTCGTGTTTGCTTCGTTTGAAATGGGAGGACATTTGACGGACATTGTCGGATGGTCTGCGCTCAGCCGGATGTCCGCTTACACGCCGAACGTACCCATGAAAATTTGTTGACATCTGTTTGGTGAGTCAGCAGATTTCCTCTGTGTGTCCGCCGGACAAAAAAAGACATCCAATGTGGCTCACCTAATTTTTCCAGGCAGTCTGAACTATCTGAAATCCCACAAACTCAAACCAAATCAAGGTGAGGTATGGGGGCGTTTGAGCATTCCACATACACCGTCAACTCAACTTCGGACCCCGCCATAAAGACACCTTTTCATTTCCCTCCTTATCTCTACTCTCTCCATTTAACAAGGGATGGACAAGTAGGAAATTTTGGGGATACATCATTCGATGGTCGACGCCTAGCTGGATGTATGCAGACACGTGCATGTGTCTGTGAACATTTGGGGCGTCCATTTGCTAACTACCATTGGAGATGCCCTTATAACTGCAAAGCAAATAGCTCCAAACGCATTTTCATGATGATTTTGGTTTTCACTATAACGATGGGTAGTCGTATTATGATATATCCTATAATATTAATTATTTTTATTTTATTTTATTTCAAATATATATTTTTCTATTTTCATTATTACGTACTTTGAAGAGGGTAGACATGAACTTTTCCAAAAAATTATGGGGATTGAAATAGTTCAACCTATATTTGAAAATATTGTTTATATTCATTGTATTTCTAAGATACCCAATTATTAACAAATTGACAACACTGTATTTTGTAAACTATTCAACATGTGTTAAAAAGTATTGTGTTGAACTTTTCAATATAAATGTTACAGAATAATTTTTTAATAAATGTTGAACTTTTCTTAAAATACGCATTGCCTATTCTTTAATGCAAGATGGTCATTTTTCAAAAAACACATTATAATTTTTTAATACATGTGAAACATTTTCCAAAAACATGTTGAACATTTTTCAAATGCACTAACACCTTCTTTAAGTTTATCACAGTTGTAAATTTTCTTACGTTCATTTTTTTGATGGTAAAATAAATATAAATAACTTGAAAAAAGAAAAAAGGAAAATTGCACAAGCCCAGAGAAGCGCCATATATAATAAAAATCGCTTGAAGAGGTACATACCAACCAAAGCGGATTTTTGGAGCATGTTCGCCACTGAGCACGTTTTTTGGAAGGCTAAAAACGGGCACTTTAAAGTTTCAAAAAGATTTGATTGTTTTCAAGAAAAAAAATATGCATATGCTCTAAGTGACTTCCAAATTTTGCTCAAAATTATGTTATATTGTACCCTGCACAAAAAGACAAAAATCCGGCGAGAAAAAACAGGCTGAATTTCCATGTATTTGTTTTTTTATCTCTCACATACAAACAAATATTTTGATGAAAACCCCACGGATATATTACACTTCTGTGTGTGCATTTTCAAAAAGAAAAAACAGGAAAAAATTGCTGTAAAATCTGTTTCTTTGAACTCAAGAAAAGCGCACAATGTGACTGTGCTCCGAAGTTACTTTTTGCATAGCGATGCAATATATAAAGTTCGACCTCTTCAATATCTACCTAGCAAAGTATGGCCCGGTTGACAGCCTGTGCGTGTAATGCAATCCACGATCACGAGGTCTCAAGATCGATCCTGCATCACGCAATTTCTTTTTCTAATTTGTGGGGCTTTCCTACATGAGTAAATGAAATATGAGGGGGGGGGGGGGGGGGGTTCACAAGAAATTCCTCACCCATGGGCCACCAAGCGCCTTCCCAGCTCTCAGTGGTGACAGGTGCGCCACTGCCACGCTTGCACGCCACACGGGCTGGACGTACATCCTGACACGGTCATAGACAAGTTAAGGCACATCCAGTCTATTGAACTCATTGTGAGATATAAACATCATTGCTTGTGTTGTTTCTTTACCTTCTTTCATGTTTTCATGTTCTTACTTATATCTTGTTGCTTTAGAAAGAGATTGAAGAACAAACAAGCTGTTTATTTCTCTGAAAGCCCTTTGCCCCTTTCAACTATTGCGCAACATTGATATGCCGAAATGTTGTGCCTTTTCAGTCTTATACTTAGGTGGAAGGCAGGTCATGAAGATTCAGCTCTTTTCACTTCTTCTACATGTCCCAGTTTTGTTAGGATGCTATTGATTTGATACGAGAGCTAAGATGAATTGACGAGTCACAGAATCGAAGTGTTGTTCAAATCATTTATTTAGTTTTGAGAGATATTGTTGCCCTTGAGATATTTATGTCTGGCCAACTTATTTTGATTAAGCTATCATGTTATCTGGTGCATTTCGATCATTTTCTTTCGGAGACGTGAGCAATTTTGCAAAAAGAACAATGTCCATTTAATGTCCATTTTGCAAAAAGAGCAATGCCCATTTACTTCCGCTTCGGTACAACCCCCCTAAACACATCGAGGGCTCAGATTATTCCATACCCCTTCATAACAAAAGGCAAGATGGTCTTTTCTTAACGTTTTTTTAGTAGTTGGTCTTTTGCTAAAGACCGTCTACGTCTCGCGTCGTATACAAATTGCATCTCAAGACCTCTCACCAAACAACACATGCCGATAGCCACTACAACCAACCACTGCTTGTGTTAACTTCTAGCGAGAAATATATAAGAAAACACACTAGCGTACATATATATGAAATATTTTCTGAAAAAATCTGAAACTTTTATTAGAAAATGCAAACAATTGTAAAATTCCGAATAGTTTTGGAATTTGTGAACCATATTTGAGCGATTTTATTTTGAAAGTGAACAAAATTTCGAAACACAAACAATTTCCGAACATCTTTCGAAACATGAACAATTTTTAAAATTTGTGGTTTTCTTTTTTGGGGGGCTTTTGCTTTTCCCATTTTCCTTTTTATTTTTCAATTTTATTTTGATCTTAATTCTACTTAAAAAAATCATGAATTGTTTTTAAATCGTGAACCTTTTCTTAAATCCATGAACTTTTGAAATTCAAAAATATTATTTTTAATATTGTGAACTTTGTTTTCAAATCTGTGAACGTTTTTACACATCCAAGAACTAATTTCAACTTTATGAATTTTTTCCAATGCCTGGGAGTTTTTTTCAAATTCATGAACATCTGTTTTTAAAATTCATGTTTTTTTCAAATCTATTAACTCTTGGGCAGGCCCAACAGGCACCCGACAGGAGAGATGCCATTGCCTAGTTGGGCTAAAGCCTAAGATTTTTCTTACTTTTCTATTTTTAGTGTT
Organism: Triticum aestivum; assembly: GCF_018294505.1. Lineage (NCBI taxonomy): Eukaryota > Viridiplantae > Streptophyta > Magnoliopsida > Poales > Poaceae > Triticum > Triticum aestivum. The sequence continues at coordinate 71,135,095 of NC_057799.1, read as the reverse complement.
TAGTTTTTTCCTTAATTTGTTTTTCTACTTTTTGAAACTTATCTAAAATTTTGAAATATTTTTGTAGTGCCAAAAATGGTCATATTTTCAAACATTGTTAACAATTTTTAAAAATATTCTGAAATTAAAAATATTGTTCATGTTTACATTTTTTGTTCACAATTTAAGAAATGTTTGCAATCTGTGGATAATATCAATTGTTGGGAATTTGTCCACAATTTTAGAAAAAGTGTTCAAGTTTATAAAATTTTCATACACAATTTGAAATTCCATAATTGTTCACTAATTTCAATAGATTGTTAGGATATAGGAGACTGTTCATGTTGATTGGTAATACCAAAAAATGGAAATAACAAAGGCATTCTTAATGAGAAACTACATGCTCACGGATGCACCCGTTTGGCCTAGTCTAGCACACTCTTCTCAATAGCTGTTTTTTTTCTATTGATGAATGACCCCAACTTCTTGAAATAGCCTGACATGGATACATGAAACATCCATGCCATATTTGAACAACTTCCGACACTATTTGCACGTTGTGACACGTCCGCCCATTTATCAGCCCTTCTCATCGAGAAAACTCTAAAATTGCAAAAGTTGTTAAAACTACAAACAATTTGGCACGATGCCTTGAATTTATCATAGAAGCTGGTGGAAAAAAATTGGAGCCATTCGTCAGATGTCAAAAACCAACGTGCTTTCAAAAGGACCCTTCTCACCCTACCCGAACCCCTTCGTTGCACATGGTCTATTTTTGGACATCCTTAAAATTACCTCAACTTTGCAAACAGGTGGACATACCCACGATAGGCATCCATGCCTGGTTTGAACGACTTTCGACACCGTATGCAAGTTATGACACGTCCAGTTATTTGTCGACCTTTTTCTATGGAGAAAACTTCAAAAGATGCAAAATTTGTAGAAAACGAAACAACTTGACATGGTGCCTTGAATTGGTCATATAAGGCCATGCAAAAAATTGGGGCCATTTCAAGCTTGTCGAGAAATAATGTGCTCTCAAACAGAGCCTTCTGGGCTACCCTGACACCCTCCGTTGAACATGGTCTAGTTTTAGACATCCTTGAAACGACCCTAAATTTTGTCGGAAGGTGGGCATGCCCATGCTAGGCGTCCATGTTAGATTTGAATTATTTTCGACACCGTATGCAAGTTGCGACAGGTCCTACCATTTATAGGCCTTTTTTGACCAAGAAAACTCCAGAAAAATAGAAATTTGTTGAAAACCAAAACAACGCTGCATGGTGACTTGAATTGGTCATACAAGGTCATGAAAAAAGTTGAGGCAATTTCAGGGATGTCGAGAAACAAGGTGATCTCAGACGGAACCTTCGTACCCGGACAGCCTCCGTTGAATATGGTATAGTTTTGGACATTCTTAAAATAATATCAACTTTTTCAAGCTGGTGGACATACGCATACCCATGGTAGTCATCAATACCAGGTTTGAACGATTTGCAACACCGTATGCAAGTTGTGACACGTCGACCATTGTGTCAGCCTTTTCTGACCGAGAATACTCCAGAAAATATAAAATTTGTCGAAATGTACGTGAAAGGAATATTGATTTATGAAGAATGATATTTCAAATTATGTATGCTAAGAATTAGGTACTAGTACTCCTACATAGTACTGTACATGGCCGGCCGTGATTAACTCCAACATTCCGACGACTCTAGCCTAGCTCTCGGCGACGGTCGGCATGTTCTTGACGTCGTCCACGGCAACGCGCACAGTTCGAGGGAACTGTCCGTGGTAGATCACTTCAATGTAGCCAGCTTCATCTGCGTCGGAGAAGACGACGGCGCTGCGCCAAAGGACGAGCCTCCTGCCCGTCGGCCGCAGGGTCCCTACGCGCGTCCGCACCCTCACGGTCATGCCCAGGATCGTCTTGATGCGCTCTTGTCCGGCTGTCGTCTTGGTGTTGGTGGTAGCTGCTCTTGCTGCCGCGTGCGGATTCGTCGCAGATACCTTCACGGTGGCAGGGGCAGCGCCAGCTGAAGCCGGCGGGATGAACGTGATCGGGCATGGTGGTGACGGGGCGGTGGATTTCCTGGGAGTTCCGGCGCTCGCGACGGCGGGAACCTTCATGCTGCTGCTGGACGCCAGGAAGATGAGCGGATGAAGGCGCGACGGGGCCGTGCACCTCTCCTTCACCTCCCCCATCGGCACGTAGGAGATCCCCTTGGTGGCAGCCTTGACTATTGAGAGCGGGATGGGCACGCGTCGGACCAGCTTGCTCCAGTCGTCGGATCGGCTCAGCGGCGAAGGCGGCAGCCCGGAGAATGTCTTCTCAACTCTGCCCTTGGTCATGTTGACGGCCTTCCTGCGTCGCTGGAGCTCACGGCGGATTTTGTTGAGGCTCGGCGATCGCTGCGCCATGAGAGCCGCCATCGTGATTGTGGATAGAGAAGCGGAAGAAGGATTCTTGATGAGAAGTTGTGGAGGAGCTAACAAAGATCCAAGTGTCGGGTCACCTTATATCTACCTCGACGCAACACAGTTGTTTTCGGAGGGAAAACCGTAGGAGGTAAGCACGGCGTATGATCACAACCGATGAGAGCAATTAGCTTGATGAGATGAGTTTGTGCAGTCCGACACCATGCGGACCGTGACGGTCACGCAAGGCAAGATCACCACGCGGCACCAGAAGCCTCTACACCGGACACGCCCGCACTCTGCCTAGAGGCCGGCGACGATGCACGCCTGAAAGGCTGAAACCCGCGGGGACGCCAATAGGTGGCGTGGGCTAACCTGACTACCTCCCGTTTCAGCAACGACGCCGGACGGCCGGAGTAGCCTGGAGCACGCACGGACGGCGCAGCCACTCGCGGCCGGCGCCCTCTGCTTCCCGCTCGCACGACGTACAATGCGGCACCACCAGCCTCCCGTTCCCACCAGAACTACTTTCTGATGCGGTCCTCTCGACGACGGCATCGTCACACAGCGCCGAGACGCCGGTGAGGATGCGCGCCGGGAGCGCTCGCGCACGCCGTCACGCCGCGAGATCACCACGCAGCACCAGAAGTCCTCTACGTCGGCCACGCCATAACTGCGCCAAGAAGCCGGCGACGATGCCTGCCGGAAGCCCGGGTGGAGGGTCACTCGGTGGCGTCCGCTACCTCCCGTTTCAGCAACGACGCCGGAGCAGCACCAGCTCTGCGATGCGACCGGGATGAGCGGCCTCGCCTGCCGGCTCTAACTCCATCCAGAGGGTATCCGCTGTCACTGCTGCTGCGTCCCGGCACCGGGAAGTTCTTCGGGCGCCCGTGCCACACGCGGTCACGACACTACAGAATAACCGACAATGCCGACGGCCAAACCTATGCCGACGGCCCCCGTCGGCATAGCTGGGTGTATCCCGACGGCCCAGCTCAAGCCGTCGGCGTAGAAAAGCCGTCGGCGTACATTCATCTATGGCGACGGGGGCCGTCAGAATAGGTCGGCCATCGGCATCGCAAGAAATGTGCCTACGGTGGTCGTCAGCATCGCAAGAAATGTGCCTACGTTGGCCGTCGGCATATCGTGTGGGCCGGCTATCCGGGCAACGATGGCGTCACGCCTACGTCGACGGGCTAATGGTGGCCGTCGGCATAGGTATGCCCACGTCATCGATCCGCGTCGCGCGCCACGTCATCGATCCGAGCCGCTCGCCGGTCCGTGGGGTGGCATATCCATGCCGAAGGCCTTGCCGTCGGCATAGGCCTGGACCATGGATCTTGCCACGTCATTGATCCGCGCCCTACGCCACGTCATCGATCCAAGGCTCTACCGTTCCGTGGCAGTAGCTATGCCGACGGCATTGCCGTAGGCATAGATTTCTTATAATATCTCTTATCCACTCGCCAGCCCCCTCTCGCTGGCAGGTGGGACCAAGCCTATGCGGACGGCATGGCCGTCGGCATAGAGCCACCCTTATCCACTCAGGCCACGTCGTGGCCACTCGTTCATCCACCCCTCCTCAACCACTCCTCCTCCTACTACTGCCCGACCCCGACCCACGCTGAAATATCGTGGATGTCGCCTAGAGGGGGGGGGTGAATAGGCGCTTTAAAATAATTACGGTTTAGGCTTGAACAAATGCGGAATAAACCTGGCGGTTAATTTGACAAGCACAAAACCTACAATAACTAGGCTCACCTATGTGCACCAACAACTTATGCTAAGCAAGGTAAACAACTAAGTGATAGCAAGATATATGACAAGAAACAATATGGCTATCACAAAGTAAAGTGCATAAGTAAAGGGCTCGGGTAAAAGATAACCGAGGCACGTGGAGACGATGATGTATCCCGAAGTTCACACCCTTGCGGATGCTAATCTCCGTTTGGAGCGGTGTGGAGGCACAATGCTCCCCAAGAAGCCACTAGGGCCACCGTAATCTCCTCACGCCCTCGCACAATGCAAGATGCCGTGATTCCACTAAGGGACCCTTGAGGGCGGTCACCGAACCCGTACAAATGGCAACCCTTGGGGGCGGTCACCGAACCCGTACACTTTGGCAACCCTTGGGGCGGTCACCGATACCCGTCAAATTGCTCGGGGCGATCTCCACAACCTAATTGGAGACCCCGACGCTTGCTCGGAGCTTTACACCACAATGATTGAGCTCCGAACACCACAAAGGTTTGGGCTATCTCCCCAACGACACCACGAAGCTTCACCACAACGGAATATGGCTCCAAGGTGACCTCAACCATCTAGGGCGCCCAAGCCCCCAAGAGGAACCAGCTCAAGGGTACTAAGCACCCAAGAGTAATAAGCTTCTCAACTTGTAACTTCCATGTATCACCGTGGAGAACTCAAACTGATGCACCAAATGCAATGGCAAGGGCACACGGAGTGCTCGAGTCCTTCTCTCTCAAATCCCACCGAAACAACTAATGCTAGGGAGGAAAATGAGAGGAAGAACAAGAAGGAGAACACCAAGAACTCCAAGATCTAGATCCAAGGGGTTCCCCTCACATAGAGGAGAAAGTGATTGGTGGAAATGTGGATCTAGATCTCCTCTCTCTTTTCCCTGAAAAACTAGCAAGAATCCATGAAGGGATTGAGAGTTAGCAAGCTCAAGAAGGTCAACAATGGGGGAAGAACACGAGCTCAAAGGATAAGGTTCATTCGGGAAGAAGACCCCCTTTTATAGATGGGGAAAAATCCAACCGTTATGCTCACAGCCCGCACAGAGCGGTACTACCGCTAGGGCGGTAGTACCCCTTTGAAAAACAACAGCGAGGAGGCAAAAGGACAGTAGAACCATCGGAGCGGTACTACCGCTCGTCCTCACGGTACTACCGCTCTCATGGTACTACCGCAACTGGTAGCGGTACTACTGCTTGCGAGCGGTACTAAAATAATACTTCCGTGCCTACCTCTGCAGGACTTGGGACGAGTTTTTGGTCCGGAGCGGTAGTACCGCTGTAGGAGCCGTGGTAGTACCGCTCTGAAGCGGTAGTAAAAAATTACATCCGCTCCAATTCGCGGTAGTACCGCTGCAGCCTTTTCAGAACACCAAAACTGCCACAACTTTTGCAAACGGACTCCGAATTCGATGAAACCAAGTTTGTTGGAAAGCTAGTGACAAGGGCTAACACAATCTTGAAATAAATATCAATAAGAAGCAAATTATAAGAGCCCCATTAGAAAATGGTGAGAACCCTTCCTCGGATAAGACCGGTAAAACCTCCAACACCGAAAACATCATAGAAGACGCATGCGAACTCCGTTTTCGATGAACTCAAGCTTGTCATAAAGATGAACAAGGCTCTAAGACTCACAAAGAGAACCAAACAAGAACCAATAAACATGATGCAAGGATGCAATGGTTTGAGCTCTCTACTACCGATACGATCAAGCTACCAACTTGAGAGCCCCCCTTGATAGTACGGCAAACGATCTTATAACCCGGTCTCCCAACTACCACCACGAGACCGGTAAAATAGAAAACCTATCAAGGGCAAACCTTTGCCTTGCACATGGTCCACTTGAGCTAGATGATGACGATCTTGACTCCCTCAAGTTGGACCACCTTTCTTGATTGCGTTGGCTCGATGAAGACTAGATGATTGCTCCTCCATAGTCCACTATGGGTGAGCCACTCTTCGGCACATCTTCACAAGTCCATTGACACCACAATGGATGGAAAGATTCAAGCACTTGATCTGTTCGTGATGCTCCAGTTGAACTTGCACACGGCAATCTTGATAACGATCACCACTTGATGTCAACCTTTTCATGGGTTGTATGATATCTTCCTCTTGACGCTAGCCCATGGAAACATACCTAACCCCACAAAGAACTCTCACGTAGACAATGGGTTAGTACACAAAGTGCAATGGACAATGCTTACCATACCATGGCATCACTTGATCCATCGGTACATCTTGTGCGCTTTGTGTGTTGAATCTTTCCAACTCTCTTCATTTGGATGATGTCTTGAAGGTAGACATGAATGATCACACAATCTTCTTCTTCAAGACATGCTTGCAATAAGCTCAACACTCAGAAGACCGATCTTTGGATAATTCCTTAATAGCACCTTGGTCAACTCATAAACTCCTTGAAACCAACACATGGACTTCAAGAAAAGCCTATGGACAAATCCTTCAAATATAACTCAATGCAACCATTAGTCCATAGAGATTGTCATCAATTACCAAAACCAAACATGGGGGCACCGCATGTTCTTTCAATCTCCCCCATTTTGGTAATTGATGAAAATCACTTTCAAGAGAGTTTATACAAGGAATTATGCATCACCATGCAATGCAACAACCAATAATGCATGCATATGAGGTGCAAACAATTAGGAACACAACCAAAGCAAGAAAAGATGACTCTCTAATCTCCTCCACAAAACTCTCTGAAACTTCTCCCCCATTGGCATCGATTGCCAAAATGGGAGAAAAGCTTAGAAGGCCAATATAAATTGTGTTTCTCCATAAATTGTGTATTTATCCACAAGAGAGTGGAATGCAATACACATATCCAACGGTAAATACTTGGAGGAAGACAGACTATATTGGGGCCCAAAGATTGCAAAAGAAAGATATGCCACAAAGACATAACAAAGAGAGAAACAAGCAATCAAGCAATCAAAAGATACCAATTGAAGGAAGCAAACAAAGGATATCAATTGAACCAACTAGACCGAAGATCCTATGAGCCACATGAATAAGGATATTACGATATGAGTAAAGGAGTGTTCTAAAGAAAACTAGAGGAGCTCCCCATGATTTGTGCACACATAAGAATTTTTGTATTTGGATACAAAGTGCACAAAATAGGATCATAGCTCCCCCAAAATCAATAGAAACATACAACAAGTGCAAGTGAGCATAAAGGAAACTAAGCCTAGCACTTGCAACATACACATGGTTGAGCAACATGTAAAAGAGGCAACTTAAGAATAGGCTCAACCAAAATGATGTGTGTGAGTCATGGAAAAGCACATGAGAAGACTAATATACGGATGAGCATAAGCATCAACATAGTCTCGAATGAATGAGATACACAGTGCAAAGCCTTTCATTCCCACACACAACTAAGCAAATGGGTTCACAAGAACACTAAATATGCAAAATGAATAACCAACACTTGTGACAACCCAAGGTGAAGATAGAAAGCATAAGCATCATCAAGACAGGGGATACCAATTAAGATGGCAAAAGCCTCGTCAAGACAAGCATGAGGGAAATAATCTTCACCACACAAGAGTGCATCAAGATGCAACGAAATAAGACACACACTCAAGGCAAAAGCTTTCACGGAGCCACCAAAGAAATAACATAAGAAAGACAAGGTAGACGTGAAAGAAAGGATATCATCTAGAGATGTAATTTCTCTCAAGTGTATAAGGGTCTAGGTAGACGAAATCATGACGATATATATCTACAAAGAAGGATGTACTCCCGAAATAGTTACAACACGAAGGAACAAGATATCCAAAAGGAAGTCATACATATACCAATAAGATATGTGCTTGGAAGCATAGCCCAAGGCTAGATATGGTCTTATTGTATATAAATGAATTCCTACCACACAACCATCAAAGACATCACAACTAGCAACAAGAGATCATTGTTGGGATGCTTTGAGAAAGGAAACAAGTATCACAAGAAAGAAAGAATAACATGCCATGATACAACCTACACACGATTGATGCAATAATGTGTGCATGTAGTAGATGATGATACTTGTTACCGAGATAGCATTGGAAGGATGTAGTAGATACCAATTGAAGGTAGAAAGTAGTTCAGTGATCATCCTAGCTTGACTCCAATAAGCACATGGTGACAACACCTTCCTTTTGAATGAGCCGAGTATCCAATGCATCTCCAATTGTTCCTAGAACAACAACACAAACAAAATGGTACCCAAACTCATTGGGACCAAAGAGTTAGAGAACCAACAATACATAGGACAAACTCCACATAGACATGTGCATATAGATATGAAAATGAATCTCATGCACATCTCATCCAATTTGAGACTTGGTGGAGTTTCCCCTATATATTGGGTCAAAGAAAGAAAACATGCCAAAGGAACTACATGAAGTTAAAATGCATGCTCAAGAATTTCAAGAACCGAAACCAATGAAAACGAAATGCCAAGTGAAAAAGGATACCAAATAGATAAGTCATCACTTGGAAGATATCATTAAAGATACATCAAGGAATGAGATATCCATTGATACACACTAAATTAAAGATGTCAAACTCCCAAAAGAGAGGATGGTTCCAAACAAACCAAGCTCTCTACAAAGTTTCATGATGGCACAAGTACCAAAAAGAAATGGCTTGCCGTCCACCAACACACACTTGAAATGGATCACAAGTTTAGTGTTTTATAGAAAATAGGATAGCTCCCCCACGAGTTGTGCATTATAGAGAATTTGCATTTGAATACAAAATGCACAAGGTAGGATCACCACGTTCACTACATCAAGGAAAACACTAGACAAGATCAAGAAAACAACAAGATCCTCAAGTGGCACGGAAGGCAATGGGAGTTGACACAAACTTGGCAAGAGATAAGGCAAATAAAAAGCAAACGCCAACGTGAAGATGATCGATAATTTCTACCACACATAAGTGAGTACCAATTGTCAAAAGACAAGAAGTATTTGGAAATAATTCCCGGTGGTAGATAGCAAGGATATCCGATATCATCTTCACACCAAACACAAGCAAATTGCAACTTGTAGAGCTAACATGCCACCTAGGAACAAGATAATTTACAATATCAATTCTAGGTGACAATATATCAAATGTACACATTTCTAGGCTAGTAATATACACATAGCATATTACTCCCCCATAATGTAATACCAATTAAAGATAAACAAGAGGCAAAATAACGATCCAACAAGAGATAATTAATGGACAATTTAGAATTTGAATTTCTCATGAGAAGACATACCACACAGTGACTAGATAATCTTGTAATATCAATACTAGATGGTATTCCTCATGTACACACATTTATAGGATTGTGAGGTGTACAAAGCACATCACTCCCCCATAATGGGATATTCCATTAATCTCTCACAAGAGCCAACTAAGATACAACCAAGATGCACTAAGGCTCAACGAACGACACACAAGTACATGATGTGCAAACCAACATACACATACTTGATTTCTCAAGATAAGCAAATTGGAAGCACAACATATACAAGCACATGCAAGATACAAAACCACAACATGCTAAGGGGCAAGTAACTTTCAATGTAAGCAATTTAAGCACGAGTTACCGCAAGGAGGAACATTGGATATATGATAGAAAGATAATCCGAATGACTTGGCTTGAGACAATATGAATGATGAGGACCCCTTAAATCTTCATAATGTAGCCAAGTATCCAATGACCTCCAACAACACCTATTGATCAAGTTTGAGCTAGTTGGTCCCCAACCAAGTTGGGTCCTAAGAGGTTAGTCACAATAGGCTTGGCTACCCAAATGGTTCTTTGCTTCAAACCACTTTGAGTACCAAAAAATTGGCAAACACATTGCCAACCTTATCCTTCCCAAGAGAATAGACATCATCCATAATAATTGAGTTGGATAAGTTACCACTAGTGCATGAAGAAGCGAGGTGACCTTTCTCACGACATAGGTAGCAACGTCTACTCTTCACTTTCTTCTCACTTGATTTCTCAACTTGAGAAGCATTAGCTTGAGTCTTCTTGGGAAGAGGCCTTTCTTAAACTTGAGGTTGAGCATGAGAATGCACTTGTAGCCGCTTCCCTTGTTGCTTGTCACTAATGGCCTTCTTCTTCAATGGGCAAGATCTAACATGATGCCCTTCAATTTTGCACTTGAAGCAAATAATCTTGGCCGAATTCTTGACTTGTTTTTGGCCCTTCTTCTTGTTGCTCTTGGACTTCTTCTCCTTATTGGAGTTGAATCCAAGTCCACCTTTGTCATTGGGGGATTTTTGCACACTCAAGATATTTTTGAGTGTGGCCTTCCCTTCATGACACTTTTCCAAGTCTTTCTTCAAAGAAGTGACTTGGGCCTTGAGCTCTTTGATTTCCTCTACATGGTTAGTCTCAACACAAGCACTAGAGGAAGTATAAGCTTCATCGTGAGAGCAACAAGGCAAGGAAAGCAATTCATCACAAGATGTACCAATGTTATGCATGGATGAAACATGAGGACTAGCACAAGGCAATATAGCATTTTGACTAAAAGTAGTGCTAGTATCCACATAAGGCTCACTTGATGTTACCTTAGCAATCATGGCCTCATGAGCTATCTTTAGCACATTATGGTATACTAGAAGATCATCATGAGAGCTTGAGAGATTTTCATGGCTTTCTTCCAATTTCCCATAATTTCTAGATAGCAACTCAAGTTGAGCCCGTAGCTCAATATTCTCCTTCAAAATGGATGCTTCACTAGAAATAGAGTTAGTAGCACAAGCATCATCAACAATAGCAAGAGGAGAAGGCAACTTGGCAAGCTCTTTAGAATATGAAGCTTTAAGTTGTGCATGAGACTCGGTGAGTTTGATGAGCTCACTCTTAATGACCCTTGAGCCATTTTTGAGGTGCCCAAAGTCCTCAAGGAGTTTAGCACGCGCAACTTCAAGCTTCTCATTTTTAGTTTCAAAATCATTGGCCACCTCAAGAGCTCTATCATGAGATTCCTTCACTCTGGATAGTTCTAGAGCAAAAGCCTCCTCAAGAGATTCAGAGGTGGTTTGTTCATGTTCAAGAGCTTGAGATAGCTCCGCGATCTCATTTGCGTAATCACGCTCATGAGCTTCCATTTTCTCAATGGTGACCTCATGCTCCTCCAGATGAGATCCCAACTCCTCAATGTATTTCTTGCCCTCAATGGCAATAGACATGATTTCCATGAAGTTGGAACGAGCAATCTTATTTTCATGAAGAGCTTTAAAAACTATTTCCCCCTTAATTTTGAAGGAGGCAACATTATCATTCTCTTCATCATAGTCAACATCATCACCATTCTTGCCATCATCAATATCATCACAAGATATATGGGATTCAAAGTGGGAGATACCTTTGAAGCCTTAGCCATAAGGCAAAAAGCAATCGATGATGATGTAGGATCCCTTGAAGCATCGTTTAAGACCACATCTTGTTCCATGGAGTGTTGGGTTTCCTCTACATTGTTAGCACAACAACTCGAGGAAATAGATACATTTTTTATCATGGCAACAAGAAATAGCAAGCATATCATCATGAGATTTGAGCAAGCAATTTCTACATGATATGCAAGGACTACCAACACGAGCATGTGAAACATGTAAGGTGCTCGAAGTGTTAAAGTCCAAGAAGGACCATTGCAATAAGATAGTGATGAAGAATCACCAAGAACAAGCACACTATCATCATTGTAATGACCACCACTACTCACCCTAGCATTACCTTGTGCTAATCCACATGTAGGTGAAGTAGGAGAAGTTGAGAAGGCAACACGGCCGGAGGTGGAGGGAGAACAATCATCCCCACAAATCTTGGACACACCATATTTATCTTGAAGCTTTGTCCACAACTCATGAGCATCCCGGAACGACATGAGTTGAAATATAACTACATTGCTCAAAGCATCAAAAAGCACATTAGAAGCTTGAGCATTGAGATAAGAGTTTTTCTCATCCTCTAAAGATAATTGTTGGGGATCCTTTGGAGGAGAAAAACCCATATCTACAATTCGCTCTAAATTTGGGTCCATGACCCTAAAGAGATTAAGCATGCGAATTACCCAAACATCAAAATTTGTGCCATCGAAACTAAGAGTGTCAGAGAATCCTAATCCCCTAGTAGACATCTTTACTCTCTAGGCGGTTAAGCCTAACAAAGAGAGACGAGGCTCTGATACCAATTGAAAGATCGTGGATGTCGCCTAGAGGGGGGGTGAATAGGCGCTTTAAAATAATTACAGTTTAGGCTTGAACAAATGCGGAATAAACCTAGCAGTTAATTTGACAAGCACAAAACCTACAATAACTAGGCTCACCTATGTGCACCAACAACTTATGCTAAGCAAGGTAAACAACTAAGTGATAGCAAGATATATGACAAGAAACAATATGGCTATCACAAAGTAAAGTGCATAAGTAAAGGGCTCGGGTAAGAGATAACCGAGGCACGTGGAGACGATGATGTATCCCGAAGTTCACACCCTTGCGGATGCTAATCTCCGTTTGGAGCGGTGTGGAGGCACAATGCTCCCCAAGAAGCCACTAGGGTCACCGTAATCTCCTCACGCCCTCGCACAATGCAAGATGCCGTGATTCCACTAAGGGACCCTTGAGGGCGGTCACCGAACCCGTACAAATGGCAACCCTTGGGGGCGGTCACCGAACCCGTACACTTTGGCAACCCTTGGGGGCGGTCACCGATACCCGTCAAATTGCTCGGGGCGATCTCCACAACCTAATTGGAGACCCCGACGCTTGCTCGGAGCTTTACACCATAATGATTGAGCTCCGAACACCACAAAGGTTGGGGTTATCTCCCCAACGACACCACGAAGCTTCACCACAATGGAATATGGCTCCGAGGTGACCTCAACCGTCTAGGGCGCCCAAGCACCCAAGAGGAACCAGCTCAAGGGTACCAAGCACCCAAGAGTAATAAGCTTCTCAACTTGTAACTTCCACGTATCACTGTGGAGAACTCAAATCGATGCACCAAATGCAATGGCAAGGGCACACGGAGTGCCCGAGTCCTTCTCTCTCAAATCCCACCGAAGCAACTAATGCTCGGGAGGAAAATGAGAGGAAGAACAAGAAGGAGAACACCAAGAACTCCAAGATCTAGATCCAAGGGGTTCCCCTCACATAGAGGAGAAAGTGATTGGTGGAAATGTGGATCTAGATCTCCTCTCTCTTTTCCTTCAAAAACTAGCAAGAATCCATGGAGGGATTGAGAGTTAGCAAGATCAACAAGGTCAACAATGGGGGAAGAACACGAGCTCAAAGGATAAGGTTCATTGGGGAAGAAGACCCCCTTTTATAGGTGGGGAAAAATCCAACCGTTATGCTCACAGCCCGCACAGAGCGGTACTACCGCTCCAAGGAGCGGTACTACCGCTAGGGCGGTAGTACCCCTTTGAAAAACAACAGCGAGGAGGCAAAAGGCTAGTAGAACCGCCGGAGCGGTACTACCGCTCGTCCTCACGGTACTACCGCAACTGGTAGCGGTACTACTGCTTGCGAGCAGTACTAAAATAATACTTCCGTGCCTACCTCTGCAGGACTTGGGACGAGTTTTTGGTCCGGAGCGGTAGTACCGCTCTGGAGTGGTAGTAAAAAATTACATCCGCTCCAATTCGCGGTAGTACCGCTGCAGCCTTTTCAGAACACCAAAACTGCCACAACTTTTGCAAACGGACTCCGAATTCGATGAAACCAAGTTTGTTGGAAAGCTAGTGACAAGGGCTAAGACAATCTTGAAATAAATATCAATAAGAAGCAAATTAGAAGAGGCCCATAAGAAAATGGTGAGAACCCTTCCTCGGATAAGACCGGTAAAACCTCCAACACCGAAAACATCATAGAAGACGCATGCGAACTCCATTTTCGATGAACTCAAGCTTGTCATCAAGATGAACAAGGCTCTAAGACTCACAAAGAGAACCAAACAAGAACCAATAAACATGATGCAAGGATGCAATGGTTTGAGCTCTCTACTAACGATACGATCAAGCTACCAACTTGAGAGCCCCCCTTGATAGTACGGCAAACGATCCTATAACCCGGTCTCCCAACTACCACCACGAGACCGGTAAAATAGAAAACCTATCAAGGGAAAACCTTTGCCTTGCACATGGTCCACTTGAGCTAGATGATGACGATCTTGAATCCCTCAAGTTGGACCACCTTTCTTGATTGCGTTGGCTCGATGAAGACTAGATGATTGCTCCCCCATAGTCCACAATGGGTGAGCCACTCTTCGGCACATCTTCACAACTCCATTGACACCACAATGGATGGCAAGATTCAAGCACTTGATCTCTTCGTGATGCTCCACTTGAACTTGCACACGGCAATCTTGATGAGGATCACCACTTGATGTCAACCTTTCATGGGTTGTATGATATCTTCCTCTTGACGCTAGCCCATGAAAACATACCTAACCCCACAAAGAACTCCCACATAGACCATGGGTTATTACACAAAGTGCAATGGACAATGCTTACCATACCATGAGATCACTTGATCCCTCGGTACATCTTGTGCGCTTTGTGTGTTGAATCTTTCTAACTCTCTTCATTTGGATGATGTCTTGAAGGTAGACATGAATTATCACACAATATTCTTCTTCAAGACATGCTTGCAATAAGCTCAACACTCACAAGACCAATCTTTGGATAATTCCTTAATAGCACCTTGGTCAACTCATAAACTCCTTGAAACCAACACATGGACTTCAAGAAAAGCCTATGGACAACTCCTTCAAATATAACTCAATGCAACCATTATTCCATAGAGATTGTCATCAATTACCAAAACCAAACATGGGGGCACCGCATGTTCTTTCACACGCCGCGCCGCCGCCCGACCCCGACCCCCACCCGCACCACCACTGCCACCGGATCCCGACCCGCCGCGCCACCGCACCCTCGTTCTAGTCGCCACCGCAGCCCTATCCCGACCCACGCCGCCGCCCACCATAGTTGTCGCCGTCCGCCCCCTCCACCCAAGCCCCATCGCGCCGCCACCGCACCGCCGGCCCGCACTGCCGCCGTTGTCCGACGCGTTGGTTCCCCTGAGCATCCCTCTACTGTTCGACTACTTCCTCTACAGCCGAGGGTGAGCTACAAGTCCATCTCCTCCATTTTTTCATTTCACTAGATTTCATTCTCAAGTCAAGTCGCGTAACCTAGGCATCTCCCGTCTGAAAGGGTTGCATCGATAAATATGCATTCAATTGCATATTTATCACCGTAGCTCTTTCGGATTGTCCAGTGTTTTCCACGGACAGCCCGAGGATGTGTAGATTGGGTATGTTCTCCATGTTCTACCCCATTCCGAGACAGGATTTCGGCGGCGCCTCCCCATTGTTCTTCGGAGCACATTCTCTTGGCTATTTGCCGAGACGTGTATTTGGAGAACAGCAGGGAGGTGCTACCGAAATTTTGTCTCGGAACGGGGTAGAATGGAGAACGTACTCAATCTACGCGTCCTCGGGTGGGATTAGGACCCATCTTTACCTATAGAGATGTAGGTGGATTCAATGCAGTAGAAAATGAAAATTTGATGTGATTAATTTAAGTGAATCCTCAATTATGTTGTGTGGCTTGCAAAAAAGCAGAGGATGGCAGATAATTAGTGGGTGTACAGTGGTTTTATCCGTCGGAATCAAGTAACATCAGAGTGGATCATGAAAACCGATGTGTATTTGAAGGAGATATTTCGTCGTCCAATGAGAATTATCCCACCATGCCCCTATGTGAGATGTGCCAGACGTCACCGCAGAAATCAGAAGGACATGACTGAGCACCTTCGCACGCACAGATATATGCCAAACTTTGACATGCCGCTGATAAACATAGTCGAGCAGGATCGTGTGGTAGAGAGGAGGTGATGCGACAACGCATCGATGGATATGAGGGCGACGGGGTCAGGGACATGCTAGATGATGTCATTGTTGCAGAAACGGCAAATGCGACACCTTCAGAGAATGAACCGGAGGAGCCGGAGGCAACCGCAAAGGCCTTCTTGGAGGTCTTGGCCTCGTCGAAGAAACCTCTTTATGTGGGTGCGAAAATATCTCAGCTGGATGCCATCTCGCAACTGATTGCAGTCAAGGCTGAGTACGGCTGTAGCTAGAAATGCTTCGAAGTATTCCTGGGAGTATGGGCTAACAGCCTCCCTGAGGGTCATGAACTGCCGAAAAGCATGTACGCTACAAAGAAAACCATGAAGGCACTCTCTATGGATTATGAGAAAATAGATGTTTGCCTGAAGAATTGCCTTTTGTTTAGGCACGAGTATGCGGATGACAAGTACTGTAGGGAGTGCGGTTCGTCTCGGTACATTGAGGTTGTCGGTGAGGATGGTGAGAAAAAGCAGCTAGCCATCCCTGTTAAGGTTCTTCGGTATCTCCATTTCATAGAAAGACTGTAGCGCCTTTTCATCACGGAGGAGTTTGGCAAATGATGAAGTGGCACAAGGAAGGTATAAGGTACAATCCAAATAAAATCGTACATCCATCGAAAGGCGAAGCATGGAAGTCGTTCGATGAAGAATACCCCGAGGAAGCAGCCGAGGCTGGGAATGTCAGAATAGCCATATCAGGTGATGGGTTCAATCCATGTGGTATGTCGTTGAATCCATACAGCTGTTGGCCCATGTTTGTAATTCCGCTCAATCTCCCTCTCGGTGCCCTAATGCAACACAAGACCATGTTCTAGTCGCTCATCATTCCAGGGCCTGAATACCCGGGGAAGCAATTGGGTGTGTTTATGCAGCTGCTGGTGGATGATTTGCACAATTCTTGGTACTTTCCGAGGTTGACATATTTCTGGGATCTACAGAGAAATTTCTTGATGAAAGTTTGGTTGCACTATTGCATGCATGACTTTCCCGACTATATATGCTCTATTCTGCGGATGGTGTACAAGTGGGAAGATGCCATGCCCAGTGTGCATGCAGGCTCTGTGAATGATTTGGCTGAGTAAGGGTGGCAAGTATGTAGCCTTTGCCCTGCATCGACAGTTCCTCCCTCCAGACCATCCAGACAGGGAAGATAAGAAGAACTTCACGAAAGGCCGGGTTGTTCATGAAGTAACCAAGATTCCAACATTTTCGGGGGCAGATGTTCTTGCTCAGCTAAAATCTCTCAAGCCTAAAGTCAAAGGCAATGGCAAAGCCAAAGCCAAAGGCTTCGAGGGATATGGTGAGACGCACAACTGGACTCACATTACCCCCTTCTCGCAGCTTCCCTATTTCAAGGACCTCAAACTTCCTTAAAACACCGATGTGATGCACACCGAAAAGAATGTGGCAGAGTCCCTTTTCTGCACGATCCTCTACATTCCTGATAAGACGAAGGATAACGTTAAAGCTAGAGCCGATCAACAGAGAATTTGTGATAGACCACGTCTAAACATGAATCCTCCCATAGGCGGTCAAAAAAACTGGTTCAAGCCAGATGCTGACTTTGTCCTTAAATCGCTAGAAAAAAGGAAGTACTTATCTGGCTGCAACACATTTTGAAGTTCACCGCTGGTTATGCATCGAATATAATTAAGGGAGTCAATCATTCAACGGGCAAAGTGACCGGCCTAAAGAGTCATGAATACCATGTATGGATTGAGCGGATAATGCCGGTGATGGTTCGAGGCTATGTCCCCGAGCATGTCTGGCGAGTGCTTGCCGAGCTAAGCCATTTCTTCCGCACGCTCTGTGCTAAAGAAGTAAGTAAAAATGTGATTGAAAAATTGCATAAGAAGGCACCGGAGTTGATAGTCAAGCTAGAGAAGATCTTTCCGCCAGACTTCTTTACTCCGATGACACATCTCATTCTGCACCTCGCGAACGAGGTATTGTTGGGGGGTGCCTGTGCAGAATCGCTGGCAGTACGGCCCTAAGAGACAGAACAAGCATCTCCGACAGAAATGTGAAAACAAAGCTAAGATTGAAACTTCCATAGCTGAGGCAATTATCCTAGAGGAGGTGTCAGACCTCAGGACATCATACTATCCAGACCATGCTCCCCATCTGCATAACAAGGTGCCTCGATACAATATAGAAGAGCCCAAGTATCAACCCAGGCTCCATCTATTCAACATGCAAGGTGGGAGGGTTGGGGCCTCAAAATCTTATAACATGCCACGACAAGTGTGGGAGGACCTCATGTTCTATATCTTGCACAACATCAAGGACTTGAGGAAGTGTGGATGAGATAATACCACTACACCATTTCTTTATGTCTTCCACATCATCATGTTCTATGTTCACTTAGTCCCGGTCTAACACCGCTTTTCTTCTTTTAGTGATTTCGTTCAAGAGGAATGGACGGGAATGAATCCTCCTACTGAGGCGGAGGCACTTACTCTTCTCCGTCATGGAAACCCTGGACGTAAAATTTTTGTTACTTGGTTCATGGAGAAAGTAATTTTCCACATTCCCCTATTAAATACTGATACGTCTCCAACGTATCTATAATTTTTTATTGTTCCATGTTGTTTTATTATCAATCTTGGATGTTTTATAATTATTTTATAGTTATTTTATATCATTTTTTGGTACTAACCTATTGACATTGTGCCAAGTGCCAGTTGCTGTTTTTTCCATGTTTTTTACATCGCAGAAAATCCTTATCAGACGGAGTCCAAATGCCACGAAACTTTACGGAGATTTTTATGGACCAGAAGGAAGATATTGGGCCCTGGTTGCACCTGGAGAGAGTCCTGAGCAGGGGACAACACACCAGGGCGCGCCAGGAGGCCCAAGCGCGCCCTGGTGGGTTGTGCCCACCTCGGGTGCCCCCTGGACTGCCTCTTTGCTCTATAAATACCCCGAAAATATCAGAACCATAGAAGCGTCGACGAAATATTCATCCAGCCGCCGCAGAGTCCAGAACCACCAGATCCAATCTAGACACCATCTCGGATGGGGTTCACCACCTCCATTGACGCCTCTCCGATGATACCCAATTATTAACAAATTGACAACACTGTATTTGTAAACTATTCAACATGTATTAAAAAGTATTGTGTTGATCTTTTCAATATAATTATTCAAATTTTTACAGAATAATTTTTTAATACACGTTCAACTTTTCTTAAAATACACATTGACAATTTTTAATGGAAGACGGAGATTTTTCAAAAACACGTTATAATTTATTAATACATGTGAACCATTTTCCAAAAACATGCTAAACATTTTTCAAATGCACTAACACCTTCTTTAAGTTTATGGCAGTTGTAATTTTTTTGTTACATTTATTTTTTAAACGGTAAAAAAATATGTAATTTAAATATAAAGAACTTGGAATAATAAAAAGAAAAATCGTGCAGGCCCAGAGAAGTGCCATATATAGTAAAAAAACGCTTGAAGAGGTACATACCAACCAAAGCGGATTTTTCGAGCACGATCGCCACAGAGCATGTTTTTTGGAAGGCTAAAAACGAGCACTTTAAAGTTTCAAAAATAGTTGATTATTTTCACAGAAAAACATATGCATGTGCTCTAAGTGACTTTCAGTTTTTTTTTTCAAAATTATGTTATATTATACCCTGCACAAAAAGACAAAAATATGGCCAGAAAAAAAAAACAAGCTGAACTTTCCATGTATTTGTTTCTTTATCTCTCACATACAAACACATATTTTGATGAAAATCCCCACGGATATATTACACTTCTGTGTGTGCATTTACAAAAAGAAAAAACAGATTTTTTTCTATAAAATCTGTTTCTTTGAACTTAAAAAAAGGACACAATGTGACTGTGCTGCGAAGTTACTTTTTGCACAACGATGCAATATATAAAGTTCGACCTCTTCAATATGTACTCAGCAAAGTATGGCCCTGTTGACAACCTTTTGCATGCAATGCAATCCACGATCACGAGGTCTTAGGATCGATCCTGCATCACGCAATTTCCTTTTTCTAATTTGTGGGGCTTTCCTACGTGAGTAAATGAAATATGAGGATGGTTTCCACAAGAAATTCCGCACCCGTGGGCCACCAAGCGCCTTTCTAGCTCTCAGCACTGGCAGGTGGGCCACTGCCACGCTTGCACACCACACGGGCTGGATGTACGTCCTGACACGGTCATGGACAAGTTAAGGCACTTAGATTAAGCTACTGATATAAACATCATTGTTTGTGTTGTTTCTTTACCTTCTTTCATGTTTTCATGTTCTTACTTATATCATGTTGCTTTAGAAAGAGATTGAAGAACAAGCAAGTTGTTTATTTCTCTGAAAGCCCTTTGCCCCTTTCAACTATTGCACGACATTGATATGCGGAAATGCGGTACCTTTTCAGCTCTTATACTCAAGTGGAAGGCACGTCGTGAATATTCAGCTCTTTTCAGTTCTTCTACATGTCCCTGTTTTGTTAGGATGCTATTGATTTGATGCGAGAGCTCAGATGAATCGACGAGGCACATAATCAAAGTGTTGTTCAAATCATTTATGATGTTTTGAGAGATATTGTTGTCCTTGAGATATTTATGTCTTTTTTTAGCAAAAGAGAGGCTTGCCCTCTCCAATTTCATTTAAAGAAACCCAGTTCTAGTAGTCGCATTATCCAAACATGACAAGAAAGCGAAACTAAGGTAGCTAGACAAAAATACAGACGGGAACTTGGTGCTCTCGGGTTCTGGCGCACCCTATCTGCACCAAAAAAATTAGAAATTCAAAAAAGTTCAAAGAATTATAAATCTTTTTTGGAATCAAACATGATTAGGTATTCTACTCGTATAAAAAGTTTGGACAAGAAATGATTCATTTTGACTTCAGGGCAAAAAAGAGAAGTTTATGATGACAATATAGCGTGTATAGTACTTATATATAGCGTTTTTTGCCGAATCTTCGACCCAGGATACAAGAAAAGTCTTTCTCTGACGAATCTTTTTATACGACTACAATATTTGATCATGTTTGATACCAAATAAGTTTCTGGATTTTTTGATCTTTTTTTGAATTACTATTTTTTTTTGCATATATGGTGCGCTGGTACCCAGGTTCTCCTTTGTATTTTCCGACTGAAATAAAGATTTTTATGTCTGGACAGTTTATTTAGATTAAGCTATCATGTTGTCTGGTGCATTTGGATCATTTTCTTTCGGAGACGTGTGCAAATTTTGCAAAAAGAATAATGTCCATTCACTGTCAAAGCTATGCCCTGTAAATTATCTTTGATCAAGAAATCTTATGAAGTGCTTGAACTTTCTCCATGTTCCTTGATGGGCAATATTAATGTCATGCTGCTTGGATATTCTTTTGCATGTAGCAGGGCGCAGCGGGATGCATGGTAGAAACTAGAAAGACAATATGCCTTTCGTTGCAGTTTGTATCCATGCAAATGGCCAAGGAGAGAAATCAAGACCAGTATGCCTTTCGTCGCCAGAACAATATCATTTTGAACTAAACAAAAACTAAGTTACGTCCTGAATTCTTTGCGGCTTATTCCAAACTGCCATCAAAATATTTCCGAAGATCTTTCAGGCTAACAATTATCTCCGCCGTCTTAGTTGGTCGCTTCTGTACTGCGTGTATTGTGATGCCCTTCGTACGCACGTCCACTAGCTAGCAAGATCGAAACAATCCGGCAAGAAAGAAGATTACTCAGTGGTAACGCACACGAACACGATTAATGGCAACAGCAAACAGCTGGTGCGATTTTCATTGATTTTGATCAATTGATGTGATGATTACAACAGGGAGCCATGCATGCATGTACTAATCTACATAGTACATCATGGCCGGCCGTGATTCACTCTAACATTCCGACGACTCTAGCCTAGCTCTCGGTGACGGTCGGCATGTGCTTGACGTCGTCCACGGCAACGCGCACAGTTCGAGGGAACTGTCCGTGGTAGATCACTTGAATGAAGCCAGCTTCATCCGCGTCGGAGAAGACGACGGCGCTGCGCCAGAGGACGAGCCTCCTGCCCGTCGGCCGCAGGGTCCCTACGCGCATGCGCACCCTCACGGTCATGCCCGGGATCGTCTTGATGCGCTCCTGTCCGGTTGTCGTCTTGGTGCTGGTGGTAGCTACTCTTGCTGCCGCGTGCGGATTCGTCGCAGATGCCTTTACGGTGGCCGCGCCAGCTGAACCCGGCGGGATGAACGCCAACGGGCATGGCGGTGACGGGGCGGTGGATCTCCTGGGAGTTCCGGCGCTCGCGACGGCGGGAACCTTCATGCTGCTGCTGGATGCCAGAAAGATGAGCGGATGAAGGCGCGGCTGGGCCGTGCACCTCTCCTGCACCTCCCGCATCGGCACGTAGGAGATCCCCTTGGTGGCAGCCTTGACTATTGAGAGCGGGATGGGCACGCGTCGGGCCTGCTTGCTCCAGTCGTCGGATCGGCGCAGCGGCGACAGCAACACGGAGGATGTCTTCTCAACTCTGCACTTCGTCGTGTTGACGGCCTTCCTGCGGCGCTGGAGCTCACGACGGATTTTGTTGAGGCCCGGCAATCGCTGCGCCATGAGAGCCGCCATCGTGATTGTGGAGAAGCGAAAGAAGGATTCTTGATGAGAAGTTGCGGAGGAGGAACTAACAGAGATCCAAGCGTTGGGTCACGTTATATCTAATCTACCTCGACGCGGAGTAGAGTTGTTTTCGGTGGGAAAATCGTAGGAAGTAAGCGCACCGTATGATCGGAACCGATGAGAGCGATTAGTTTGATGAGATGAGTTTGTGCAGTCCGACACCATGCGGACCGTGGTAGTCACGCAAGATCACCACGCGGCCCCAGAAGCCCTCTACACCGGCCACGCCCGCACTCCGCCTAGAGGCCGGCGACGATGCACGCCTGAAACCCGCGGGGACGCCAACGGGGCTAACCTGACTACCTCCCCGTTTCAGCAACGACGCCGGACGGCCGGAGTAGCCTGGAGCACGCACGGACGGCGCAGCCACTCGCGGCCGGCGCCCTCTGCTCCCTGTTCGCGCGACGTACAATGCGGCACCACCAGCCTCCCGTTCCCACCAGAACTACTTTCTGATGTGGCGTCGTCACACAGCGCCGAGACGCCAGCGAGGATGCGTGGCGGGAGCGCTCGCGCATGCCGTCACGCCGCGAGATCACGACGCGGCACCAGAAGTCCTTTACGCCGGCCACGCCAGAAATGTGCCAAGAAGCCGGTGACGATGCCTGCCGGAAACCCGGGTGGAGGGCCACTGTCAGCACCCCGATTCTAAGTCACACCGATTTAACATATAACACATCATGTCACTTTGCGACCTCACGCACGGTATTTTCACGAGTGTCACCTTACCTGACCCGGGACCTTTGCGCCTTTTGGCTCACGTATATGATAGTGTCGCTAGGATCCATATGACAGAGAATCCGGGCCGACATGACTAGTCATGAATCCAAAGTGGTACTAACTTACAGGGACATGCATACATGACCCAGCAACGAACGTGTCGGTCATCAACGTATGAACCCAAGTCGTAGCAAGCTACAAGGACTTAAAGGATCAACGCGTGATATTTCCCCGAAAGGACAGACATAGGAACGAAGGACACATGCCGGCCAGCCTAAGTGTTCCGGAGCAGTAGCAAGCTACGATGGCTTAGTGGAAGCACTAGGAGACATTTCCCGGTAAGAGAGGCTACCATGAATAAACAACTAGGTTGTCGGATCCCACACGTACTAAGCATTTCATTAACATACACACAATATGCTCGATATGTGCAAGTACAACATGGCATCACAACAAAACTCTACGACTCAAAATATTTATTCATTAGGCTCCGTAGAGCTAGATATTACAAACATGGGTCTGAGGACCCAGCATTCAAGTCATACAAGAAACAAGCACAAGCGGAAGCTTAACTTGTCTGAGTACACACGACTACAGATGAAAAAGGCTGAGAAGCCTGACTATTTACAAGACCCTGCCGAGGGCACAAGATCGTAGCTGAGATAACAAGCTAAACATCGAAGTCCACGCAGAACTACTAGCGAGACTGAAGTCTCTCTGCAAAAACATAAATTAAGCAAACGTGAGTACAAATGTACCCAACAAGACTTACATTAGAACTAGCTACATATGCATAAGAATCAACAAAGGGGGTGGTGGAGTTTAACTGCAGCAAGCCAGCTTTGACTCGGTGGCTATCCTAAACTACGACTGCAGGTAACTCTTTTGATGTGGCACACACGAGTCCACATATTCACCATATCAATACACCACTATGGATCCGCTCCCGTCTCCCTACGAGAACGTCATCCATAGCACTCACGCTTATCTTGCGCATTTTAGAGTATCCACTTTCACTTGTCTATGAACCGTATAGGCAACCCAGAGATCCTTTACCGCGGACGCGGCTATTCGAATAGATGATGTTAACTCTGCAGGGGTGTACTTCTTCACACACGCTCTCGCCACTTACCGCCATGTACACGTCATGTATCCCGGCAATCTTCAAGCGGAAGCCTGGCGAGGGTGTCGGCCACGACCTGACTAACCACACAAGTCCCTAGTCCAGGTTTATCGCCTATTCAGGTTCCATCCGCAGGGAGTCCGGCCGAGGTTTCCACATATGGCCCCGAACGATGTGTGTAGGGTTCCTGAGGCACCAAACGGGCGTCCCGGTACACCGTGCCACGTGCCTACCGCATCACAGCCCACCCCTCGGGTCAGCGCCGCGCACGGCCTCCAGCATACTACAAACACCAGAAACTACTTGCAACTCCCGGACAGAGGACAGGGGCGGTTAATAAGTCGAGAGGGTCCATTGGTTTCAGGCCCAACGCATGGTAGTAGCTCTTCATGGATCACAAACACAGAACTCAGTTCCTGAGGACGGTTTCAATGAGACAACCCACCACGTACTCCTACATGGCCTCTCACCGCTACCTTTACCAAATCGTGTTCACACACTTAGCTCACACACAGTAGGACATGTTCATCGCCATTCCAGTTCATCCCCGATGAATCAGACCTGACTCAACTCTAAGCGGTAGCAGGCATGACAAACAAGCATGAATGAGTAGGCACATCAGGGCTCAAACAACTCCTACTCATGCTAGTGGGTTTCATCTATTTACTGTGGCAAGGACATGTCATGCAGAGGAAAAGGGGTTCAACTACCGCAGCATGTAACAGATGAATCGTTGTTGTCCTAATGCAATAAAAGAGAGCAGGAGCAAGAGAGTGGGATTGTATCGAAATGAACAAGGGGGTTTTGCTTGTCTGACAGAGTGGTCGAGGGGTACTATCCTTCAGCTGGATACTCACGAATATCCTCGGGAGCAGAACCTACCGCGGAGAACATACCGGTAACACAATCAATACATGGCGATATGCAACAATATGATGCATGCATATGACATGGCAAAATGAGTGTGTTGGGCTAATGCACCAAAGAACAGAAGGGTTTGAGGCTTTGAGCTTATTTGAACCAAAGGCTCAACTTCAAACTCAAATTATGAGTTCAAATAGTGCATTATTATGTTTTGATCTAAACAAAAAAGTTAAGTTGCTTAAACATGCATGAAACCAGTACAGATGGATAGATTGGATTTTTTTGATCATTTTTCATATATAAAACTTTTCATTTTGAGCTATAGATTAATTTCTATGATTTATTGAAGTTTAAGCTTTTTCTGGAACTTTCTGAATAAGTTTAAATCCAGAAAATCCTTTACTGCGTCAGCACTACAGCAGCATGACGTCATTGAGTCAACGGGGCGGTCCTGGTCAAACTGACCAGTGGGTCCCGCGTGCTAGTGGTTAACTAAACTAACTAAATTTAGTTAGCACTAACCTGGGTTAATTAGCAGGGCGGGGCCCCACCTGTCATTGACCCCGGGGAGGTCAAACCCCTGGTCAAACGAGGTCAACTCGCCGGCGGCTCAACGCTGGCGACGACAGACGCGGCGGAGGGCTTCGGAATCGAGCCACAGGGCATCATTTCGAGCGCGGTTAGTTGCGTTCGAACGCACGAAGTGGCGCGCGTCGAACGGTGGTGGTGGGAGGTGTTGGAGTGGCCGGTAACGACGGCGGTGAGCACGTCCACGGCGGCTGGAGTTCGGGCGACCATGGGTTAGATGCTACAGTGAGCAAGCGGGCTAGTTTTTGCACTAGGCATGCTCTACGGGGCACTACGAACGCGTTGGGATCGCCGGGGTGACCAAATGGTCACCGGAGCTACGCCGACGGCGAGCTCAGGCGGCGGCTTGCTACAGCCATCTACGAAACGACAGCTACGGCAAGCAGCAAGCCACAGGGTTAGGGGGGAAACGTGCAGGAGCTCACGGTGGGTCGGATGAGGTAGACGTCAAGCTCGGGGAGGCGGAGACGGAAGCGAATCGACGGGCGCGGCCTTCGGCGACCGAGGAGGAAGAAGGTGGAGTAGCAGGTGATGCAGGCCGTCCCACCGCTCGGGGCCAGGGTGGGGCGAAGCAGCGGTCGTCGGCGGTTCTTTAAGTCACAGAGGGGCGGTGAGGGGAGCATGGTGGGCGCGGCTATGGCGGCAGCAAGCTCAAGCATGCGTCGGCCATGGCGTCAGGGGGGGTGAAGGAGAGAGCAGGGGAGGAATGAGAGGCCGGATCGATCGGGACGGCACCGAGGAAAAGATCCGCGGTGTTGCGCTGTCCCGGGGACGCACGCAGGCAGGTAGCGTGGCAGCACGGCCATGCTCGCGCGTCGGGCACGCGCTCGTCGTCCGACTGGCGTGGTGGAGACGACGACTGGCAGTTGGGCCAGTGGGCCGCACTGCTGGGTTGGGTAGGTGGCCAGGTATTCTCTCTCTCCGTCTCTCTCTCTCTAATTCTTTTCTGTTTTCTATTTTATTTTGTCTGTTTTGATTTAGTAAGAGTACTAAACCATTTTTATAAATCCTGGAATAAATTGTGGGCACATATTGGAATATTACCAACAGCCCTCAACTGCTTTCAGGATTAATTGGGCATTTAAAATATTTATAGTAGTTAAATGCCCAAATTCAAATACTCTATGGATTAATTCAAAAATCCAAGGTGGCCTAGAAAAATGTGCACCATTTTTGGCAGAGGTTCTAGACCAATTCAAAAATTGATGAACTTTTCCAAAGGCATTTTGGGTTCATTGAAAATGATTTTTATTTGAACCTAGTTGGATTCATTTGTGCTAGGGTCTGTATCAATCCCCATTTCAAAATTTCAAATAAATTTAGACATGATGCATGGATGCTTGTGCAACTATTTGCAAACAAATTCTAGGGCTGTGACAACTCACCCCCACTAAACAAGAATCTCGTCCCGAGATTCAAGACGTGAGGTAAGAAGACAGAGGGGACACAAGGCCAACACAATCTTCACGATTCAGGTTGCACTTCATAAGGGCGTTGATTTGTTGCATCACGTTGATCTTGACATCCTCGCTTTTGAGATCTTCATCCACACGATGGCGGCAGAAAGAAACTCTACTGGAATTGATCTTCTCGAAGATCGAGCTATTGAAGATCAACTCGTGGAATGAGATGTTGAAACATCTCTTGAGTTGAAACACAAAACACGCATCGATAGAGATGGAAGAAACAAATGACGAAGTTCAATTTGGTAGGCAACAATTCCATGCTGAAGAAGATGGTGGATGGGGTCTAAGTAATGAGGAGTTAGTTGCCATGATTCCATAATGGGACACCTTGGGGGAGATGACTCGTATAACTATTCCCTTAAGTGGCAAAAAGAACTACTTTTGATCTATAGATCATTGAGACTCTTTATACTAGCCTAAGGCCATTCGCAAACGATCATTTGAAGGAGTTCGAAGAAAGGGCATACTCAGTTCAGGAAGGAAACTACGGTTATATAACAACTCGGTAAACGGAAGATACATTCCAATTAATACCAAAGATATAACCTAGTGTCTGAGCATGCTTTCAAGAACTTGAGCATCTCCATATTCATCAAGGTTTACCAACATCTATGCCAAATATCTTGGTGGCACCTCGTACTACCATGATGGATAAAGATGGGGAATGCAGACGCAAAGGAAGACAAACACTTTCTCATATTTCACCTTAGCAAGACCAAGGAAACCAAATCTGGATGATCAACCGAGAGACATTTAGCACTCCGCTTCTAATGTTCTCCTTGACACTACTAGAAAAACGGCTATAGCTAATATGGACATTAATGGCGCA
The DNA here is from genome assembly GCF_018294505.1 of Triticum aestivum. Lineage (NCBI taxonomy): Eukaryota > Viridiplantae > Streptophyta > Magnoliopsida > Poales > Poaceae > Triticum > Triticum aestivum. The sequence continues at coordinate 71,106,773 of NC_057799.1, read as the reverse complement.
CCATGTATGTGGTGCGCCACTACTATATAGCAGTGACGCACCAGATACAGGTACGCCATTATTGGCCACATTACTAATGGCGCACCTGGTGTGTGGTGTGCCATTACTAGTTTTGAAAAAAAAGATAAAAAAAATTGTTAGCAGTGGCGCACCAGTGGATAGTGCGCCATTACTAGTTCGCCACTACAAACATGTTTTTTTATATATATATTTTCAAAACTAGTAATGGCGCACCACACACCAAATGCGCCATTAGTAACCCTGGTTACTAATGGCGAATTCTTAGGTGGTGCGCCATTACTAACTTTCTGGGGTGACCAAAAAACTCACCAAATGCACCCCCCGGACCGCCTTTTTAGTTTCAAAAAAATAAAAGAAAATGATAGAAATGTCAAAAAAAATAAAATAAAATAAGATTCCCATGTGGTATGTGGTCTAGTTGTTAGCAAAATTTACAAACATGAATTTTTGACTTTTTTGCAAAATCTCTCCAGAATTTGTAAAATGGACATAACTTTTGCAGACGAACTCCGATGAAAAAGTTTTTTATATGAAAAATCATGTACTCGAAAAGTTATATCCGAATTCAACTGGGGGAACCCGTTGAAGATTTTTAGAATCCTCAAAAACCTAACAGAATAAAAGATATGGGGCTTTTAAGATCTAGAGAGGCAAAAAAATTCAAAAAAATCAAACTCAGTAATGGCGCACCTGCCCATGGTGCGCCATTACTATCTTCCCGCCTTCAAAATTCAAACTATATCAAAAAAATAAAAAAATAGCAATGGCGCACCTGCCCAAGGTGCGCCATTACTATCTTCCCGCCTTCAAAATTCAAACTATATCAAAAAAATAAAAAAATAGTAATGGCGCACCTGCCCAAGGTGCGCCATTACTATCTTCCCGCCTTCAAAATTCAAAAAAAAGTTACTAATGGCGCACCTGCCCACGGTGCGCCATTACTATGCCGTATATATGGCTGGGCGGGGTCCTCTCCTCCTTACCTCTTCATTTTTCTCTTCCACTCCACCTCTCCTCCACTCCATCTTCTCCTCTCCTCTACTCCATCTCCCCTCCTCTCCTCCACCATACTCCCCTCCTCCTCTCCGGCGACCTCCTCCTCCTCCTCCTCTCCGGCGACCTCCTCCTCCCTCCTCTCCTCCCCTCCCCTCACGGTTTCTCCTCCTCCCTCCTCTCCGGTGAGCTCCTCCTCCCTCCTCTCCGGTGATCTCCTCCTCCCTCCTCTCCGGTGAGCTCCTCCTCCCTCCTATCCTCCCCTCCCCTCACAGTTTCTCCTCCCTCCTCTCCAGTGAACTCCTCTACGGCGACCTCCTCCTCCTCTCCGGCGATGTAGGCGTGCTCCTCTCCGGTGACCTCCTCCTCCTCCTCTCCGACGATGTAGGCGAGCACCTCTCCGGTGACCTCCTCCTCCTCCCTCCTCTCCTCCTCACGGTCTCTCCTCGGCCCTCCTCTCTGGCGAACTCCTCTCCGGCAAAAGAACGTACAAGATCCAAAAACGAGAACAAAATTTGAAAAAACATCGTGCAAAAAACCGAGCAAAAAAAGGGCAAAAAAATTCACGATCCAGATCCAGATTCAAAATTCAAAATAGTAATGGCGCACCATGGGCGTTAGAATGTGCGCCATTACTATTTTCCCGCTTCCAAATTAAAAAAAATCGACAAAAATAATAATAATAAGTTACCAGTGGCGCACCTGAAAAGCTAGTAATGGCGCACTACCAGGTGCGCCACTATTATCTGGTATACTAATGGCGCACCAGAGATGCGCCATTAGTACTTGTTACTAGTGGCGTGGTGATAGTGGCGCACCTATAGTGCGCCATTAATGGAAAAAATAGGTGCACCACTAACAGGCCTTTTTCTAGTAGTGTGATGTGCTAGCGTAACCCATTTATAGATATGGTTTGGTATCTAGAACATCAAGTAAAAGGTCGGGCTTCGGGAGCACAAGAATCCATAAGGAACAACTACTGGAGTAAATCCTTATGGGAGGTGGCCAACTTCCTCAAGTAAGATACTGCAATAATAGGTCTTCCGGCTGGGTGTGTTGGCCACGACATCCAGTTTACCGGTTACATAGGGACCAATATTATAGTTCTTGGAATATGTTCCAACCATCATATCTGCCTGAGATTCAGATCTGGTTGGTGTCAGGATATTCCAGACTCATCAAGTCTAGAAAGAAAAATGAAAGTTTGCAACACAAGTCGACGAGATGGCATTGCGAGATTCTCGGGGAGTGAACTTCGATAGCAAGCTCCAAAACATGAGCTGGTTCTGCTACACACACATGTGAGCACGCTGTCCCAGACAAGCAGGACCACATAGTAGTCTTGCAACGAAACACTACCGCGTTCAGGTTGGGAACCATCATCGAGGATATCGGAATCTTGTACAAATCCGTCTGGTACCTTCAGGACTAGAACTTATAACTTATTATCCTTGAACAAATCAATCAGTGGCTTGGCGTGCTAGGAAATACATGTGGAATGGAGGTAGCTAATCTCACAAACCAATGTATACTTCGCACATGCATGACTGACTTGGGATGTATACTTATAACTTAGTATCCTTGAACATCATTGTTTGTGTTGTTTCTTTACCTTCTTTAATGTTTTCATGTTCTTACTTATATCTTGTTGCTTTAGAGAGAGATTGAAGAACAAACAAGTTGTTTATTTCTCTGAAAGCCCTTTGCCCCTTTCAACTATTGCACAACATTGATATGCCGAAATGATGTGCCTTTTCAGTCTTATACTCAGGTGGAAGGCAGGTCATGAAGATTCAGCTCTTTTCACTTCTTCTACATGTCCCTGTTTTGTTAGGATGCTATTGATTTGATGCGAGAGCTAATATGAATCGATGAGTCACAGAATCGAAGTGTTCAAATCATTTATTTAGTTTTGAGAGATATTGTTGTCCTTGAGATATTTATGTCTGGCCAGCTTATTTTGATTAAGCTATCATGTTATCTGGTGCATTTCGATCATTTTCTTCCGGAGACGTGAGCAATTTTGCAAAAAGAACAATGTCCATTTAATGTCCATTTTGCAAAAAGAACAATGCCCATTTACTTCCGCTTCGGTACATCCCCCCCTAAACACATCGAGGGCTCAGATTATTCCATACCCCTTCATAACAAAGGACAAGATGGTCTTTTCTTAACGTTTTTTAGTAGTTGGTCTTTTGCTAAAGACCGTCTACGTCTCGCGTCGTATACAAATCGCATAGGTGCTGGGCCGGCCCATTAAGCTACCACGTTCAATATAAGCGCAACCTAAAAATACAAGGAAAAGGCGTCGTATACAAATTGCATAGGTGCTGGGCCGGCCCATTAAGCTACCACGTTCAATATAAGCACAACCTAAAAATACAAGGAAAAGGGAGATATTGTTGTCCTTGAGATATTTATGTCTGGCCAGCTTATTTTGATTAAGCTATCATGTTATCTGGTGCATTTCGATCATTTTCTTTCGGAGACGTGAGCAATTTTGCAAAAAGAACAATGTCCATTTTGCAAAAAGAACAATGCCATTTACTTCCGCTTCGGTACATCCCCCCTAAACACATCGAGGGCTCAGATTATTCCATACCCCTTCATAACAAAGGGCAAGATGGTCTTTTCTTAACTCTTTTTAGTAGTTGGTCTTGTGCTAAAGACCGTCTACGTCTCGCGTCGTATACAAATTGCACAGGTGCTGGGCCGGCCCATTAAGCTACCACATTCAATATAAGCGCATCCTAAAAATACAAGGAGAAGGCGTCGTATACAAATGTCCATTTAATGTCCATTTTGCAAAAAGAACAATGCCCATTTACTTCCGCTTCGGTACATCCCCCCCCCCCCTAAACACATCGAGGGCTCAGATTATTCCATACCCCTTCATAACAAAGGACAAGATGGTCTTTTCTTAACGTTTTTTAGTAGTTGGTCTTTTGCTAAAGATCGTCTACGTCTCGCGTCGTATACAAATCGCATAGGTGCTGGGCTGGCCCATTAAGCTACCACGTTCAATATAAGCGCAACCTAAAAATACAAGGAAAAGGCGTCGTATACAAATTGCATAGGTGCTGGGCCGGCCCATTAAGCTACCACGTTCAATATAAGCACAACCTAAAAATACAAGGAAAAGGGAGATATTGTTGTCCTTGAGATATTTATGTCTGGCCAGCTTATTTTGATTAAGCTATCATGTTATCTGGTGCATTTCGATCATTTTCTTTCGGAGGCGTGAGCAATTTTGCAAAAAGAACAATGTCCATTTAATGTCCATTTTGCAAAAAGAACAATGCCCATTTACTTCCGCTTCGGTACATCCCCCCTAAACACATCGAGGGCTCAGATTCTTCCATACCCCTTCATAACAAAGGGCAAGATGGTCTTTTCTTAACTCTTTTTAGTAGTTGGTCTTGTGCTAAAGACCGTCTACGTCTCGCGTCGTATACAAATTGCACAGGTGCTGGGCCGGCCCATTAAGCTACCACGTTCAATATAAGCGCAACCTAAAAATACAAGGAAAAGGTGTCGTATACAAATTGCACAGGTGCTGGGCCGGCCCATTAAGCTACCACGTTCAATATAAGCGCAACCTAAAAATACAAGGAAAAGGGAGAGATTATGAGGATTTGAACTCAAGACCTCCCACACAACACATGCCGGTAGCCACTACAACCAACCACTGCTTGTGTTAAGTTCTAACGAGAAATATATAACAAAACACACTATCGTACATATATATATGAAATATTTTCTGAAAAATCTGAAACTTTTATTAAAAAATGCAAACAATTTTAAAATGCCGAATAGTTTTGGAATTTGTGAACCATATTTGAGCAATTTTATTTTGAAAGTGAACAAAGTTTCGAAACACAAACAATTTCCGAGCATCTTTCGAAACATGAACAATTTTTAAAATTTGTGGTTTTCTTTTTTGGGGGCTTTTGCTTGTCCCATTTTCCTTTTTCTTTTTCAATTTTATTTTGTTCTTAATTCTATTTAAAAAAATCATGAACTGTTTTTAAATCGTGAACCTTTTCTTAAATCCATGAACTTTTGAAATTCGAAAATATTATTTTTAATATTGTGAACTTTGTTTTCAAATCTGTGAACGTTTTTACACATCCAAGAACTAATTTCAACTTTATGAATTTTTTCCAATGCCTGGGAGTTCTTTTCAAATTCATGAACATCTGTATTTAAAATTCATGTTTTTTTTAATCTATTAATGCTTGGGCAGGGCCAACAGGCACCCGACAGGAAGATGCCATTGCCTAGTTGGAAAAAAATTGGAGCCATTCGACACATGTCGAAAACCAACGTGCTTTCAAAAGGACCCTTCTCACCCTACCCGAACCCCTTCGTTGCACATGGTCTATTTTTGGGCATCCTTAAAATTACCTCAACTTTGCAAACAGGTGGACATACCCACGATAGGCATCCATGCCTGGTTTGAACGACTTTTGACACCGTATGCAAGTTATGACACGTCCAGTTATTTGTCGACCTTTTTCTATCGAGAAAACTTCAAAAAATGCAAATTTTGTAGAAAATGAAACAACTTGACATGGTTCCTTGAATTGGTCATATAAGGCCATGCAAAAAATTGGGGCCATTTCAAGCTTGTCGAGAAATAATGTGCTCTCAAACAGAGCCTTCTGGGCTACCCTGACACCCTCCATTGAACATGGTCTAGTTTTAGACATCCTTGAAACGACCCTAAATTTTGTCGGAAGGTGGGCATGCCCATGCTAGGCGTCCATGTTAGATTTGAATTATTTTCGACACCGTATGCAAGTTGCGACAGGTCCTACCATTTATAGGCCTTTTTTGACCAAGAAAACTCCAGAAAAATAGAAATTTGTTGAAAACCAAAACAACGCTGCATGGTGACTTGAATTGGTCATACAAGGTCATGAAAAAAGTTGAGGCAATTTCAGGGATGTCGAGAAACATGGTGATCTCAGACGGAACCTTCATACCCGGACAGCCTCCGTTGAATATTGTATAGTTTTGGACATTCTTAAAATAATATCAACTTTTTCAAGCTGGTGGACATACGCATACCCATGGTAGTCATCAATACCAGGTTTGAACGATTTGCAACACCGTATGCAAGTTGTGACACGTCGATCATTGTGTCAGCCTTTTCTGACCGAGAATACTCCAGAAAATATAAAATTTGTCGAAATGTACGTGAAAGGAATATTGATTTATGAAGAATGATATTTCAAATTATGTATGCTAAGAATTAGGTACTATACACTTCGTGTGAAATTTCAAATTTTCAATAGGGTTAACCTATTATTTTTAGTGAAGATTATCCTATATATGATTACATGTGTTAGCCGAGACGTGCAACGCAAGCTTACTAGTGTGACAAAAGTTTATGAAATTGAAAAAAGTTCATCGGTTTGAAAAAAGGTTAAGAATTGGAAAAAGAGTTCACAAATTTGGAAAAAAAGTTTGCAAAATAAAAAGTTCATAATTTTGACAAAACAAAGTTCACGAATTTTATAAAAGTTTGTGAAATTCAAAAAAGTTCATTGACTTGAAAAAAGGTTAAGGAATTTTTATAAAAGTTAAATTTTTTTTGAATTTTATTTCATGAAATAGATAAAAGTTTGCGATATTGAAAAATATTCATTCATATGAAAAAACATCACAGATTTAAAAGATAAGTTCACGGATTTAAAAAATGTTCACGAATTTAATAAAATTAAAAGAGAAAAAAGAAAATAGGAAGAAATAAATAAAAATAAACCGAAGAAAAAAGGCAAAAAGAAAAACAATGCCATTTTGAACTAAACAAAAACTAAGTTACGTCCTGAACTATTTGCGGCTTATTCCAAGCTGCCATCAAAATATTTACAGAGATCTTGCAGGCTAACAATTATCTCTGTCGTCTTAGTTGGCCGCTTCTCCACTGCGTGTATTGTGAGGCCCTTCGTTTAAAACAATACGCACATACACTAGCTTAGCATGATCGAATCAATCTGGCAAGAAAGAAGATTACTGAGTGGCAACAGACACGAACACGATTAATGGCAACAGCAAACAGGTGATGTGATGATTACAACAGGGAGCCATGCATGCATGTACTAATCTAGTACTCCTACATAGTACTATACATGGCCGGCCGTGATTAACTCCAACATTCCGACGACTCTAGCCTAGTTCTCGGCGACGGTCGGCATGTTCTTGACGTCGTCCACGGCAACGCGCACAGTTCGAGGGAACTGTCCGTGGTAGATCACTTCAATGTAGCCAGCTTCATCTGCGTCGGAGAAGACGACGGCGCTGCGCCAGAGGACGAGCCTCCTGCCCGTCGGCCGCAGGGTCCCTACGCGCGTCCGCACCCTCACGGTCATGCCCGGGATCGTCTTGATGCGCTCTTGTCCGGCTGTCGTCTTGGTGTTGGTGGTAGCTGCTCTTGCTGCCGCGTGCAGATTCGTCGCAGATACCTTCACGGTGGCAGGGGCAGCGCCAGCTGAAGCCGGCGGGATGAACGCGATCGGGCATGGTGGTGACGGGGCGGTGAATTTCCTGGGAGTTCCGGCGCTCGCGACGGCGGGAACCTTCATGCTGCTGCTGGACGCCAGGAAGATGAGCGGATGAAGGCGCGGCGGGGCCGTGCACCTCTCCTTCACCTGCCCCATCGGCACGTACGAGATCCCCTTGGTGGCAGCCTTGACTATTGAGAGCGGGATGGGCACGCATCGGACCTGCTTGCTCCAGTCGTCGGATCGGCGCAGCGGCGAAGGCGGCAGCCCGGAGAATGTCTTCTCAACTCTGCCCTTGGTCATGTTGACGGCCTTCCTGTGTCGCTGGAGCTCACGGCGGATTTTGTTGAGGCCCGGCGATCGCTGCGCCATGAGAGCCGCCATCGTGATTGTGGATAGAGAAGCGGAAGAAGGATTCTTGATGAGAAGTTGTGGAGGAGCTAACAAAGATCCAAGCGTCGGGTCACCTTGTATCTACCTCGACGCAACAGAGTTGTTTTCGGAGGGAAAACCGTAGGAGGTAAGCAATGCGTATGATCGGAACCGATGAGAGCAATTAGCTTGATGAGATGAGTTTGTGCAGTCCGACACCATGCGGACCGTGACGGTCTTGCAAGGCAAGATCACCACGCGGCACCAGAAGCCTCTACACCGGACACGCCCGCATTCTGCCTAGAGGCCGGCGACGATGCACGCCTGGAAGGCTGAAACCCGCGGGGACGCCAATAGGTGGCGTGGGCTAACCTGACTACCTCCCGTTTCAGCAACGACGCCGGACGGCCGGAGTAGCCTGGAGCACGCACGGACGGCGCAGCCACTCGCGGCCGGCGCCCTCTGCCTCCCGCTCGCGCGACGTACAATGCGGCACCACCAGCCTCCCGTTCCCACCAGAACTACTTTCTGATGTGGCCCTCTCGACGACGGCATCGTCACACAGCGCCGAGACGCCGGTGTGGATGCGCGCCGGGAGCGCTCGCGCACGCCGTCACGCCGCGAGAACACCACGCAGCACCAGAAGTCCTCTACGCCGGCCACGCCAGAACTGCGCCAAGAAGCCGGCCACGATGCCTGCCGGAAGCCCGGGTGGAGGGTCACTCGGTGGCGTCCGCTACCTACCGTTTCAACAACGACGCCGGAGCAGCACCAGCTCTGCGACGCGACCGGGATGAGCGGCCTCGCCTGCCGGCTCTAACTCCATCCAGAGGGTATCCGCTGTCACCCCCGCTGTGTCCCAGCACCGGGAAGTTCTTCGGGCGCCCGTGCCACACGCGGTCACGACACTACAGAATAACCGGCAATGCCGACGGCCCCCGTCGGCATAGATGGATGTAAGCCGTCGGCATACATCCATCTATGCCGACGGGGGCCGTCGGCATAGGTGGGCCATCGGCATCGCAAGAAATGTGCCTACGGTGGCCGTCGGCATATCGTGTGGGCCGGCTACCCAGGCGGCGACGACGTCACGCCTACGCCGATGGGCTAATGGTGACCGTCGGCATAGGTATGCCCACGTCATCGATCTGCGTCGCGCGCCACGTCATCGATCCGAGCCGCTCGCCGGTCCGTGGGGTGGCATATCTATGCCGAAGGCCTTGCCGTCGGCATAGGCCTGGCCCATGGATCTTGCCACGTCATCGATCCGCGCCCTACGCCACGTCATCGATCCAAGGCACTACCGTTCCGTGGCCGTAGCTATGCCGACGGCATTGCCGTAGGCATAGATTTCTTATAATATCTCTTATCCACTCGCCGGCCCTCTCTCGCTGGCAGGTGGGACCAAGCCTATGCCGACGGCATGGCTGTCGGCATAGAGCCACCCTTATCCACTCAGGCCACGCCGTGGCCACTCGTTCATCCATCCCTCCTCAACCAATCCTCCTACTACTACTCCATGACCCCGACCCACGCCGCACCGCCGCTCGACCCCGACCCCCACCCGCGCCACCGCCGCCACCGGATCCCGAGCCGCCGCGCCGCCGCACCCTCGTTCTAGTCGCCACCGCAGCCCTATCCCAACCCACGCTGCCGCCCACCATCGCTGGCGCCATCCGCCCCCTCCACCCAAGCCCCGTCGCGCCGCCACCGCACCGCCGGCCCGCACTGCCGCCGTTGTCCGACGCATTGGTTCCCCTGAGCATCCCTCTGTTGTTGGACTACTTCCTCTACAGCCGAGGGTGAGCTACAAGTCCATCTCCTCCATTTTTTCATGTCACTAGATTTCATTCTCAAGTCAAGTCGCGTAACCTAGGCATCTCCCGTCTGAAAGGGTTGCATCGATAAATATGCATTCAATTGCATATTTATCACCGTAGCTCTTTCGGATTGTCCAGTGTTTTCCACGGACAGCCGAGGATGTGTAGATTGGGTATGTTCTCCATGTTCTACCCCGTTCCGAGACAGGATTTCGGCGGCGCCTCCCCATTGTTCTCCGGAGCACATTCTCTCGGCTATTTGCCGAGACGTGTATCTGGAGAACAGCGGGGAGGTGCTACCAAAATTTTGTCTCAGAACAGGGTAGAATGGAGAACGTACTCAATCTACACATCCTCGGGTGGGATTAGGACCCATCTTTACCTATTAGAGATGTAGGTGGATTCAACGCGATAGAAAATAAAAATTTGATGTGATTAATTTAAGTGAATCCTTAATTATGTTGTGTGGCTTGCAAAAAAGCAGAGGATGGCAGATAATCAGTGGATGTACAGTGGTTTTATCCGTCGGAATCGAGTAACATGAGAGTGGATCGTGAAAACTGATGTGTATTTGAAGGAGATATTTCATCATCCAATGAGAATTATCCGACCATGCCCCTATGCGAGATGTGCCAGACGTCACCGTAGAAATAAAAAGGACATGACTGAGCACCTTCGCATGCACGGATATATGCCAAACTTTGACATGCCGCTGATAAACATAGTCGAGCAGGATCGTGTGGTAGAGAGGAGGTGATGCGACAACGCATCGATGGATATGAGGGCGACGGGGTCAGGGACATGCTAGATGATGTCATTGTTGCAGAAACGGCAAATGCGACACCTTCAGAGAATGAACCGGAGGAGCCGGAGGCAACCGCAAAGGCCTTCTTGGAGGTCTTGGCCTCGTCGAAGAAACCTCTTTATGCGGGTGCGAAAATATCTCAGCTGGATGCCATCTCGCAATTGATTGCAGTCAAGGCTGAGTACGGTTGTAGCTAGAAATGCTTTGAAGTATTCCTGGGAGTATGGGCTAATAGCCTCCCTGAGGGTCATGAACTTCCGAAAAGCATGTACGCTACAAAGAAAATCATGAAGGCACTCTCTATGGATTATGAGAAAATAGATGTTTGCCCGAAGAATTGCCTTTTGTTTAGGCACGAGTATGCGGATGACAAGTACTGTAGGGAGTGCGGTTCGTCTCGGTACATTGAGGTTGTCGGTGGGGATGGTGAGAAAAAGCAGCTAGCCATCTGTTGGGGAACGTAGCAGAAATTCAAAATTTTCTACGCATCACCAAGATCAATCTATGGAGTAACTAGCAACGAGAGACAGGGGAGTGCATCTTCATACCCTTGAAGATCGCGATATGGAAGCGTTGCAAGAACGCGGTCGGTGGAGTCGTACACGAAGCGATTCATATCGCGGCCGAATCTGATCTAAGCACCGAACAACGGTGCCTCCGCGTTCAACACACATGCAGCCCGGTGACGTATCCCGTGCCTTGATCCAGCAAGAAGAGAGGGAGAGGATGGGGAAGACTCCGTCCAGCAGCAGCACAACGGCATGGTGGTGATGGAGGAGCGTGGCACTCCAGCAGGGCTTCGCCAAGCACTGCGAGAGACGAGGAGGGAGAGGGGTAGGGCTGCGCCAAGAGAGAGGGAGACTCGTGTCTCCGGCAGCCCCAAAACCCCCACTATATATAGGGGAAGGGGAGGGGGGCGCCGCCCCCCTAGATCCATCTAGAGGGGGGGCGATGGCCCCCGGGGCGGCCCCCCCTCGGGGGGCAGCGGCCCCCTTAGGGTTTCCAACTAGGGGGGGAAGCGCCCGCCCCAGGGGGGCAACTGCCCCCTAGGGTTTCCAACCCTAGGTGCCTTGGGCCCTTGGGGGCGCACCAGCCCACTAAGGGGCTGGTTCCCACCCAACTACAGCCCATTAGGTCCTTCGAGGCAGGTGGACCCCCGAAACCCCTTTGGTGGTCCCGGTACAATACCGATAAACCCCGAAACCTTTCCGGTGACTGAAACTGGACTTCCCATATATAAATCTTCACCTCCGGACCATTTCGGAACTCCTCGTAACATCCGGGATCTCATCCGGGACTCCGAACAACATTCGGTAACCACGTACATCTATTCCCTATAACCCTAGCGTCATCAAACCTTAAGTGTGTAGACCCTGCGGGTTCGGGAACTATGCAGACATGACCGAGACATCTCTCCGGCCAATAACCAACAGCGGGATCTGGATACCCATGTTGGCTCCCACATGTTCCACGATGATCTCATCGGATGAACCACGATGTCGGGGATTCAATCAATCCCGTATACAATTCCCTTTGTCAATCGGTATGTTACTTGCCCGAGATTCGATCGTCGGTATCCCAATACCTCGTTCAATCTCGTTACTGGCAAGTCACTTTACTCGTTCCGTAATGCATGATCCCATGCCTAACTACTTAGTCACATTGAGCTCATTATGAAGATGCATTACCGAGTGGGCCCAGAGATACCTCTCCGTTATACGGAGTGACAAATCCCAGTCTCGATTCGTGGCAACCCAACAGACACTTTCGGAGATACCTGTAGTGCACCCTCATAGCCAACCAGTTACGTTGTGACGTTTGATACACCCAAAGCACTCCTACGGTATCCGGGAGTTGCACAATCTCATGGTCTAAGGAAATGATACTTGACATTAGAAAAACTCTTAGCAAACGAACTACACGATCTTGTGCTATGCTTAGGATTGGGTCTTGTCCATCACATCATTCTCCTAATGATGTGATCCCATTATCAATGACATCCAATGTCCATGGTCAGGAAACCATAACGATCTATTGATCAACGAGCGAGTCAACTAGAGGCTCACCAGGGACATGTTGTGGTCTATGTATTCACACATGTATTACGGTTTCCAGTTAATACAATTATAGCATGAACAAGGAAATATAATAATAACCATTTTATTATTGCCTCTAGGGCATATTTCCAACAGTCTCCCACTTGCACTAGAGTCAATAAGCTAGTTCACATCACTATGTGACTGTAATGAATCCAACACCCATTGGGTTTGATCATATCTCGCTTGTGAGAGAGGATATTAGTCAACGGGTCTGAATCTTTCAGATCCGTGTGTGCTTTACAAATCTCTATGTCATCTCCTAGATGCAGCTACCACGCACTATTTGGAACTATTCCAAATAACTGCTCTACTATACGAATCCGGTCTACTACTTAGAGTCATCCAGATTAGTGTCAAAGTTTGCATCGGCGTAACCCTTTACAACGAACTCTTTTACCACCTCCATAATCGAGAAAATTCCTTAGTCCACTAGTTACTAAGGATAACCTTGACTGCTGTCCTGTGATCCATTCCTGGATCACACTTGTACCCCTTGACTAACTCATGGCAAGGCACACTTCAGGTGCGGTACACAGCATAGCATATGATGTCTACTACACAACCTTCTTCTTGTAGACGTTGTTGGGCCTGCAAGTGCACAGGTTTGTAGGACAGTAGCAAATTTCCCTCAAGTGGATGACCTAAGGTTTATCAATCCGTGGGAGGCGTAGGATGAAGATGGTGTCTCTCAAACAACCCTGCAACCAAATAACAAAGAGTCTCTTGTGTCCCCAACACACCCAATACAATGGTAAATTGTATAGGTCCACTAGTTCGGCGAAGAGATGGTGATACAAGTGCAATATGGATGGTAGATATAGGTTTTTGTAATCTGAAAATATAAAAACAGCAAGGTAACTAATAATAAAAGTGAGCGTAAACGGTATTGCAATGCTAGGAAACAAGGCCTAGGGTTCATACTTTCACTAGTGCAAGTTCTCTCAACAATAATAACATAGATAGATCATATAACAATCCCTCAACATGCAACAAAGAGTCACTCCAAAGCCACTAATAGCGGAGAACAAACGAAGAGATTATGGTAGGGTACGAAACCACCTCAAAGTTATCCTTTCTGCTCGATCTATTCAAGAGTCCGTAGTAAAATAACATGAAGCTATTCTTTCCGTTCAATCTATCATAGAGTTCATAATAGAATAACACCTTAAGACACAAATCAACCAAAACCCTAATATCACCTAGATACTCTATTGTCACCTCAAGTATCCGTGGGCATGATTATATGATATGCATCACACAATCTCGGATTCATCTATTCAACCAACACAAAGTACTTCAAAGAGTGCCCCAAAGTTTCTACCGGAGAGTCAAGACGAAAACGTGTGCCAACCCCTATGCATAGGTTCATGGCGGAACCCGCAAGTTGATCACCAAAACATACATCAAGTGGCACGTGATATCCCATTGTCACCACAGATACGCACGGCAAGACATACATCAATTGTTCTCAAATCATTAAAGACTCAACCCGACAACATAACTTCAAGAGGAAAACTCAATTCATCACAAGAGAGTAGAGGGGGAGAAACATCATAAGATCCAACTATAATAGCAAAGCTCGTGATACATCAAGATCGTGTGAAGTCGAGAACACGAGAGAGAGAGATATCAAACACATAGCTACTGGTACATACCCTCAGCCCCGAGGGTGAACTACTCCCTCCTCATCATGGAGAGCGCCGGGATGATGAAGATGGCCACCGGTGATGAGTTCCCCCTCCGGCAGGGTGCCGGAACAGGCTCCCGAGAGGTTTGTGGTGGCTACAGAGGCTTGCAGCGGCGGAACTCCCGATCTATCTTCTGTTCTGATGTTTTTAGGGTACGTAGGCTTATATAGGCGAAAGAAGTCGTTCGGGGGAGCCTCGAGGGGCCCACGAAAGGGTAGGGCGCGCCCCCTATCTCGTGGATCCCTCGATGCTCCCCTGGCTTGTACTCCAAGTCTCCTGGATCATAATCTTTCCAAAAATCACGTTGCCGAAGGTTTCATTCCGTTTGGACTCCGTTTGATATTCCTTTTCTTCGAAATACTGAAACAGGCAATAAAACAGCAATATGGGCGGGGCCTCCGGTTAATAGGTTAGTCCCAAAAGTAATATAAAAGTGTATAGTAAAGCCTGTAATCATTCAAAATAGATAATAAAATAGCATGAATGCTTCATAAATTATAGATACGTTGGAGACGTATCAGCATCCCCTAGCTTAATTCCTGCTCGTCCTCGAGTAGGTAAATGATAAAAGAAAGAATTTATGAAGTGTGAATGCTAGAAGGTGCACAAGTTTGATCAATGATAATTTCAATCACCTTTTCTAGCATGATTATATATCATAACAGTAGTTCATCTCATAAAACTTCTCACGATAAAGTAACAAGCAATTCACATGTCAAAGCATAGACCATAAACTTTCTTGAAAACTAGCAAACTTCATTCTCGGTCATTAAACAATTGCAATTCATCTTATTTTCAGGAATAGCAAACTCCACATACTCAACTATCATATAGTCTTCTACAATTGCTAACACTCACGCGATACTAATGGTTATGGAGTTTCAATCGGACACTGAGAAAGATAGGGGCTTATAGTGTTGCCTCCCAACGTATTCACCTTTGGGTGATGTCAACAATAATAGTTAATGCTAACTTACATCCAATTGGATATATATATATCAGGATCTTTCCAACACGAGGTGCTTGCCAAAGGATAAAATAAAAAAAGGGAAAGGTGAAGATCACCTTGACTCTTGCATAAAGTAAAAGACATAAAGTAAAAGATAGGCCCTTCGCAAAGGGAAGCAGGGATTTGTAGAGGTGCCAGAGCTCGATTTCGAAATAGAGATGAAAATAATTTTGAGAGGTATGATCTCGTTGTCAAAATAACAACCAAGAGTTCCCAATATCTTCCATACTACATACATTATAGGCGGTTCCCAAACAGAATGGTAAAGTTTTTACTCCCCCTCCACCAACAATCATCAATCCATGGCTTGCCCGAAACAATGGGTGCCTCCAACTAACATCAAACCTGGGGGAGTTTTGTTTGCAATTATTTTTGATTTGGTTTTGATCCTTTTGGATCATGGGACTGGGCATCCCGGTTACCGGCCCTTTCTCGTGAATGATGAGCAGAGTCCACTCATCTTGAGAATAACCCACATAGCATGGAAGATACTGACAGCCCCTAGTCGCTACATGAGCGATTCGGGCATACAAAACAGATTATTATTTGAAGGTTTAGAGTTTGGCACATGCAAATTTACTTGGAACGGCACGTAAATACCGCATATATGTAGGTATGGTGGACACTCATGGCAAAAACTGGGTTTAAGGATATTTGGAAGCACAAGTAGTATCTCTACTTGGTGCAAGGAATTTGGCTAGCATGAGGGGGAAAGGCAAGCTCAACATGTTTGAATGATCCATGAGAATATAATTTAACTGAGATGTGAGAAAACATAACCCATTACGTTGTCTTCCTTGTCCAACATCAACTCTTTAGCATGTCATACTTAATGAGTGCTCACAATTATAGAAGATGTCTAAGATAGTATATTTATATGTGAAATCCCTCTTCCTTCAATATTCTTTCATGAATTGTTCGAATGACCAATACAATGCTTGCTAACCTTCAATAAATTTACAACCTCTACTTCTTAGATGTGAAGTCATTACTCCCCACGGGGTAAGCATATGAAACATATATAATTTCAGATTTATAACATTCAACTCATTCAACCATTTACTCATAGGATATAAGTGAAGCACACAAGTAAATGACAAACTACTCCAAAAAGATATAAGTGAAGATCAATGAGTAGCTAGATAATTATGTAGCTATGTGAAGACTCTCTCTCAATAAAGAATTTCAGATCTTGGTATTGTATTCAAACAGCAAGCAAAACAAAATAAAATGACATTGCAAGGATAGCACAACTCATGTGAAGAAGCAAAAACTTAGGCTCAACCGATACTAACCGATAATTGTTGAAGAAGAAAGGTGGGATGCCAACCGGGGCATCGCCAAGCTTAGATGCTTGAGACTTCATGAAATATTATATTGGGGTGCCTTGGGCATCCCCAAGCTTGAGCTTTTGTGTCTCCTTAATTCCTTTTATATGTCGGTTTCCTAAATCTCGAAAGCTTCATACACACCAAACTCAACAAGAACTCGTGAGATAAGTTAGTATAAACCAATGCAAAAACCTTATCATTTTCTACTGTAACAAAACACTAAAATTATTATTCAACATTGCATACTAAATGTCTCTGCATATTTAATACTACTATCCTCAAATAGAATCATTAAACAAGCAAACATATGCCAACAATGCAACCATAACAGCAATCTGCCAAAACAGTATAGTCTGTAAAGAATGCAAGATTCATCATACTTCCCTAACTCCAAAAATTATGAAAGAAAATTCCCACTGTAGTAAATTTATCAGAGCTTATTATGCAAAAGGTTTCAACATTTTATCACATTCTGACTTTTCTAAGGAACTTTTGCAACAGCGGTAAACTTTCTGTTTTGAAACAGCAACATGCATACTTGCAAAATAAGCATGGTAAAGGCTATCCTTGACATTTTTATTGAAAATATAGATGCAAAACATTATTATAAATAACAGCAAGCAAATACTAATAAAATAAAATGATGCTCCAAGCAAAACACATATCATGTGGTGAATAAAAATATAGCTCCAAGTAAAGTTACCGATGAACGAAGACGAAAGAGGGGATGCCATCCGGGGCATCCCCAAGCTTAGGCTCTTGGTTGTCCTTGAATGTTACCTTGGGGTGCCTTGGGCATCCCCAAGCTTAGTCTCTTTCCACTCCTTATTCCATAGTCCATCTAATCTTTACTCAAAACTTGAAAACTTCACAACACAAAACTTAACAGAAAACTCGTAAGCTCCGTTAGCGAAAGAAAACAAAACACCACTTCAAGGTACTGTAATGAACTCATTCTTTATTTATATTGGTGTTAAACCTACTGTATTCCAACTTATCTATGGTTTATAAACTATTTTACTAGCCGTAGATGCATCAAAATAAGCAAACAACACACGAAAAACAGAATCTGTCAAAAACAGAACAGTCTGTAGTAATCTGTAACTAACGCAAACTTCTGGAACTAAAAAAATTCTACCAAAATAGGAAGACCTAGATAATTTGATTATTGATCTGCTGCAATTGGAATCAGTATTTTATCAGGTTCTGGTGATTTTTAACAATTGTTTTTGTGAACAGAAAGTTTCTGGAATTTTCAGCAAGATCAAATAACTATCATCCAAGAAGATCCTATAGGTCTTACTTGGCACAAACACTAATTAAAACATAAAACCACATCTAACCAGAGGCTAGATGAATTATTTATTACTAAACAGAAACAAAAAGGAAGGAACAAAAATAAAGTTGGGTTGCCTCCCAACAAGCGCTATCGTTTAACGCTCCTAGCTAGGCATGATGATTTCAATGATGCTCGCATAAAAGATAAGAATTGAAACATAAAGAGAGCATCATGAAGAATAGGACTAGCACATTTAAGCCTAACCCACTTCCTATGCATAGGGATTTTGTGAGCAAACAACTTATGGGAACAATAATCAACTAGCATAGGAAGGCAAAACAAGCATAACTTCAACAAATTTAACACATAGAGAGGAAACTTGATATTATTGCAACTCCTACAAGCATATGTTCCTCCCTCATAATAATTTTCAGTAGCATCATGAATGAATTCAACAATATAAACAGCACCTAAAGCATTATTTTCATGATCTACTTGCATAGAAAATTTACTACTCTCCACATAAGCGAAATTCTTCTCATTCGGAATAGTGGGAGCATCATAAAAGACTCGAATACTAAAAATTGTTTCCACATTAAAAGAGTAATGTTCAGAAAAAGGGTAATCACTATCATGACAAGTTTTATAAACATAATCATCACTACTTTTTATAGCATAAGTTTCATCACAATAATTATCATAAGTAGCAACTCTGTTCTCATCATAATCGATTGAGACCTCTTCCAAGATAGTGGAATCATCACTAAATAAAGTTGACACTCTTCCAAATCCAATTTCATATTTATCACAATAAGATTCAACATCCTCCAAAATAGTGGGATCACTACTTCCTAAAGTCGACACTCTTCCAAACCCACTTTCATCAATATAATCATCATAGGTAAGAGGCATGCTATCATCATAACAACTTTGCATATCAAAACTTGGGAGGCAAAAAATATCATCTTCATTAAACATAGCATCCCCAAGCTTGGGACAAACATTAATTTCAGCAAATATATTCTCAAATATTTCATCCTCATCAAACATAGCTTCCCCAAGCTTGGGCCCTTTCATATCATAAGCATAATCACTCTCATCATTAAAAATATGGATAGCACCAATAGTATAGCAATTATCATCATCACAATAAGTAGTAGGAGCAACATCATTTGGGAGGGATACCTTTTTACCTTTGTTGCTCCTTATTTTGTTTTTATTCTTCACATTATGTGTGGGTCCAACCTTCTTCTTTGTGCTCCTTATTGATGAGAATGTTTGAATAGAAAGCTCCTCCTCGTTACCTGATTCATCATAAGAAATAATAGGAGGATATTGGGAAGTCTCTTCCCTTTCGTTAGTATTCTCTTCATCTTCTATTTGCCTCCTTTTCTTTAGGTAATTGGCAATATAAGGATTTTCAATGCAATTCACCGCACCAAACATATAAATATCCTCTAGATCAAAATCAAGAAATCTATCAAGATTAAATTTTGGAATACCCTCAGTTATACGTTTCATTTCTTCATACCCCAAAAGAAGACTAAGCTCTTTATGATGCTCAAGGGTAATCAAATTATCACAATTTTTGGATACGATTTGGTCATGAAACAATTTGCATTGGAGATTTAAATGACCACGTTCATTGCAAAGTTCACAAGGAGCGCGAAAAATATTGAATTTTTTAGCACAAACATCAAGACTTCCTTGCAACCTTTTAGTTTCTAAATACTTATGCCTCTTGCAATATCTATTTTCCCTATTTGGTGTATACTTGCAAACCCAATCTACTCCACAAAAATCAACATGCTTATAAGAGACATTTTCATCATAACTAGTGCAATCATCATTAGTACTATGGATATTCAAAGAGTTCATACTAACAACATTGCAATCATGCTCATCATTCAAATATTTAGTATCAAACATTCTATAGATTTTTCTTCTAGCACTTGAGCACAATTTTCCTTTTCATCAAACTCACGAAAGATATTAAAAAGACGAAGCGTATGAGACAAACTTAATTCCATTTTTTTGGTAGTTTTCTTTTATAAACTAAACTAGTGATAAAACAAGAAACAAAAAGATTCGATTGCAAGATCTAAAGATATACCTTCAAGCACTCACATCCCCGGCAACGGCGCCAGAAAAGAGCTTGATGTCTACTACACAACCTTCTTCTTGTAGACGTTGTTGGGCCTGCAAGTGCACAGGTTTGTAGGACAGTAGCAAATTTCCCTCAAGTGGATGACCTAAGGTTTATCAATGCGTGGGAGGCGTAGGATGAAGATGGTCTCTCTCAAACAACCCTGCAACCAAATAACAAAGAGTCTCTTGTGTCCCCAACACACCCAATACAATGGTAAATTGTATAGGTGCACTAGTTCGGCGAAGGGATGGTGATACAAGTGCAATATGGATGGTAGATATAGGTTTTTGTAATCTGAAAATATAAAAACAGCAAGGTAACTAATAATAAAAGTGAGCGTAAACAGTATTGCAATGCTAGGAAACAAGGCCTAGGGTTCATACTTTCACTAGTGCAAGTTCTCTCAACAATAATAACATAGATAGATCATATAACAATCCCTCAACATGCAACAAAGAGTCACTCCAAAGCCACTAATAGCGGAGAACAAACGAAGAGATTATGGTAGGGTACGAAACCACCTCAAAGTTATCCTTTCTGCTCGATCTATTCAAGAGTTCGTAGTAAAATAACATGAAGCTATTCTTTCCGTTCAATCTATCATAGAGTTCATACTAGAATAACACCTTAAGACACAAATCAACCAAAACCCTAATGTCACCTAGATACTCCATTGTCACCTCAAGTATCCGTGGGCATGATTATACGATATGCATCACACAATCTCGGATTCATCTATTCAACCAACACAAAGTACTTCAAAGAGTGCCCCAAAGTTTCTACCAGAGAGTCAAGACGAAAACGTGTGCCAACCCCTATGCATAGGTTCATGGCGGAACCCTCAAGTTGATCACCAAAACATACATCAAGTGGCATGTGATATCCCATTGTCACCACAGATACGCACGACAAGACATACATCAAGTGTTCTCAAATCATTAAAGACTCAATCCGATAAGACAACTTCAAGAGGAAAACTCAATTCATCACAAGAGAGTAGAGGGGGAGAAACATCATAAGATCCAACTATAATAGCAAAGCTCGCGATACATCAAGATCGTGTGAAGTCGAGAACACGAGAGACAGAGAGATCAAACACATAGCTACTGGTACATACCCTCAGCCCCGAGGGTGAACTACTCCCTCCTCGTCATGGAGAGCGCCGGGATGATGAAGATGGCCACCGGTGATGGGTTCCCCCTCCGGCAGGGTGCCGGAACGGGCTCCCGAGAGGTTTGTGGTGGCTACAGAGGTTTGCGGCGGCGGAACTCCGGATCTATCTTCTGTTCTGATGTTTTTAGGGTACGTAGGCTTATAGAGGCGAAAGAAGTCAGTCGGCGGAGCCTCGAGGGGCCCACGAGAGGGTAGGGCGCGCCCAGGGGGGTGGGCGCGCCCCCCTGTCTCGTGGCTCCCTCCATGCTCCCCTGGCTTGTACTCCAAGTCTCCTGGATCATAATCTTTTCAAAAATCACGCTACCGAAGGTTTCATTCCGTTTGGACTCCTTTTGATGTTCCTTTTCTTTGAAATACTGAAACAGGCAATAAAACAGCAATATGAGCTGGGCCTCCGGTTAATAGGTTAGTCCCAAAAGTAATATAAAAGTGTATAATAAAGCCCGTAATCATTCAAAATAGATAATAAAATAGCATGAATGCTTCATAAATTATAGATACGTTGGAGACGTATCAGCATACTGTGGAGCCTACGTCTAAAGCATAGGGGACGACCTTCGTCCTTTCACTCTCTTATGCCATGGTCTGGTCTTGAGTCTTACTCAATACTCACACCTTATAACACAGCCAAGATCCTTCTTTGCCGATCTATTTTGAACTCCTTCAAAATCTTGTCACGATATGTATTCATTTGAAAGTACTATTAAGCGCTTTGATCTATCCTTTTAGATCTTGATGCTCAATGTTCAACCAGCTTAATACATGTTTTCCATTGAAAAACACTTTTCAAACAACCCTATATGCTTTCCAGAAATTCTACATCATTTCCGATCAACAATATGTCAACAACATATACTCATCAGAAATACTATAGTGCTCCCATTCACTTCTTTGGAAATACAAGTTTCTCATAAACTTTGTATAAACCCGAAATCTTTGATCATCTCATCAAAGCGCATATTCCAACTCCGAGATGCTTACTCCAGTCCTTAGAAGGATCGCTAGAGCTTTGCATACTTGTTAGTATCTTTCAGGATTGACAAAACCTTCTGGTTGTATCACATACAACCTTCCCTCAAGAAAATCGTCGAGGAAACAATGTTTTGACATCCTATCTGCAAGATTTCATAAATGATGCAGTAACTGCTAATATAATTCCAACAGACTCTTAGCATCACTACGAGTGAGAAAGTCTCATCGTAGTCAACTCCTTGAACTTGTCAGAAAACATCTTAGTGACAAGTCGAGCTTTCTTAATGGTGATACATACCATCATTGTCTGTCTTCCCTTTTAGAATCCATCTGTACCCAACAGCCTTACGACCATCAAGTAGTTCTTCCAAAGTCTATACTTTGTTTTTATACATGGATCCTCTCTCGGATTTTATGGCCTCGAGCCATTCGTCGGAATCCGGGCCCACCATCGCTTCTCCATAGCTCGTAGGTTCATTGTTGTCTAGCAACATGACTTCCAAGACAGAATTACCGTACCACCATGAAGTAGTACGCATCCTTGTCGACCTACAAGGTTTGGTAGTGACTTGATCTGAAGTTTCATGATCACTATCATTAGCTTCCACTTCAATTGGTGTAGGCGCCACAGGAACAACTTCCTGTGCCCTGCTACACACTAGTTGAAGTGACGGTTCAATAACCTCATCAAGTCTCCACCATCCTCCCACTCAATTCTTTTGAGAGAAACTTTTCCTCGAGAAAGGACCCGTTTCTAGAAACAATCACTTTTGCTTCCGGATCTGAAATAGGAGGTATAGCCAACTGTATTGGGTGTCCTATGAAGATGCATTTATCCGCTTTGGGTTCGAGCTTATCAGGCAAAACTTTTCAGATAAGTGTCACAGCCCCAAACTTTTAAGAAACGACAACTTAGGTTTCTCTAAACCATAGTTCATACGGTGTCATCTCAACGGAATTACGTGGTGCCCTATTTAAAGTGAATGCGGTTGTCTCTAATGCCTAACCCGTAAACGATAGTGGTAAGAGACATCATGGTATGCACCATATCCAATAGGGTGCATTTATGATGCTCGACACACCATCACACTATGGTGTTCCAGGCGGTATTAGTCGTGAAACAATTTCCACAATGTCTTAATTGTGTACCAAACTCGTAACTCAGATATTTATCTCTATGATCATATCATAGACACTTTATCCTCTTGTCACGATGATCTTCAACTTCACTCTGAAATTATTTGAACCTTTCATTATTTCAGACTTGTGTTTTATCAAGTAAATATACTCAACATCTACTCAAATCATCTGTGAAGTAAGAATATAACGATATCCACTGCGTGCCTCAGCACTCATTGGACTGCACACATCAAAATGTATTACTTCCAACAAGTTGCTTTCTTGTTCCATCTCACTGAAAACGAGGCCTTTCAGTCATCTTGCCTATGTGGTATGACTTGCATGTCTCAAGTGATTCAAAATCAAGTGAGTCCAAATGATCCATCTGCATGGAGTTTCTTCATGCGTATATACCAATAGACATGGTTCACATGTCTCAAACTTTTCAAAAACGAGTGAGTCCAAAGATCCATCAACATGGAGCTTCTTCATGCGTTTTTATACCAATATGACTCAAATGGCAGTGCCACAAGTTGGTGGTACTATCATTACTATCTTATATCTTTTGGCATGAACATGTGTATCACTACGATCGAGATTCAATAAACCATTCATTTTAGGTGCAAGACCATTGAAGGTATTATTCAAATAAACAGAGTAACCATTATTCTCCTTAAATGAATAACCATATTGCAATAAACATAATCCAATCATGTCTATGCTCAACGCAAACACCAAATAACAATTATTTAGGTTTAACACCAATCTCGATGGTAGAGGGAGCATGCGATTCTTGATCACATCAACCTTGGAAACACTTCCAACACATATCGTCATCTCACCTTTAGCTAGTCTCCGTTTATTTCGCAGCTTTTATTTCGATTTACTAACACTTAGAAACCGAACCGGTATCTAACACCCTGGTGCTACTAGGAGTACTAGCAAAGTACACATTAATATAATGTATATACAATATACTTCTGTCAACCTTGCCAGCCTTCTCATCTACCAAGTATCTAGGGTAATTCTGCTTCAGTGACCGTTCCCCTCATTTCAGAAGCACTTAGTCTCGGGTTTCGGTTCAACCTTGGGTTTCTTCACTAGAGCAGCAACTGATTTGCCGTTTCATGAAGTATCCCTTCTTGCCCTTTCCCTTCTTGAAACTAGTGGTTTTACTAATCATCAACAATTGATGCTCCTACTTGATTTCTACTTTCGCGGTGTCAAACATCGCGAATAGCTCAAGGATCATCATATCTATCCCTGATATGTTATAGTTCATCACGAAGCTCTAGTAGCTTGGTGGCAGTGACTTTAGAGAACCATCACTATCTCATCTGGAAGACAACTCCCACTCGATCAAGCGATTGTAGTACTCAGACAATCTGAGCACATGCTCAATGATTGAGATTTTCTCCCTTAGTTTGTAGGCTAACAAACTCGTCGGAGGTCTCATACCTCTTGACGTGGGCACGAGCCTGAAATCCCAATTTCAGCCCTTGAAACATCTCATATGTTCCGCGACGTTTCAAAAACGTCTTTGGTGCCTCAATTCTATACCGTTTTAATATTACGCACTAAACTATCACGTAGTCATCAAAACATGCCTCAATTCTATAAGCCTTCTGTGCAGCAATGAGGACAATCCTCAGTTTACGGACACAGTCCGCATAATTGCTACTATCAACTTTCAACTAAATTTTCTCTAGGAACAAATCTTAAACAGTAGAACTAAATCATAAGCTACGACATAATTTGCAAAGACCTTTTGACTATGTTCATGATAATTAAGTTCATCTAATCAAATTATTTAATGAACTCCCACTCAGATAGACATCCCATTAGTCATCTAAGTGATACATGATCCGAGTCAACTAGGCCGTGTCCGATCATCACGTGAGACGGACTAGTCATCATCGGTGAACATCTCCATGTTGATCATATCTGCTATACGACTCATGTTCGACCCTTTGGTCTCTTGTGTTCCGAGGCCATGTCTGTACATGCTAGGCTCGTCAAGTCAACCTAAGTGTTTTGCATGTGTAAATCTGGCTTACACCCGTTGTATGTGAATGTTAGAATCTATCACACCCAATCATCACGTGGTGCTTCGAAACAACGAACTTTTTCAACGGTGCATAGTTAGGGGGAACACTTTCTTGAAATTTTAGCGAGGGATCATCTTATTTATGCTACCGTCGTTCTAAGCAAATAAGATGTAAAAACATGATAAACATCACATGCAATCAAATAGTGACATGATATGGCCAATATCATTTTGCTCCTCTTGATCTCCATCTTCGGGGCGCCATGATCATCATCGTCACCGGCATGACACCATGATCTCCATCATCATGATCTCCATCATCGTGTCTTCATGAAGTTGTCTCGCCAACTATTACTTCTACTACTACGGCTAACGGTTTAGCAATAAAGTAAAGTAATTACATGGCGTTATTCAATGACTCGCAGGTCATACAATAAATTAAGACAACTCCTATGGCTCCTGCCGGTTGTCATACTCATCGACATGCAAGTCGTGATTCCTATTACAAGAACATGATCAATCTCATACATCACATATATCATTCATCACATCCTTTTGGCCATGTCACATCACACGACACATGCTGCAAGAACAAGTTAGACGTCCTCTAATTGTTTTTGCAAATTTTTACGTGGCTGCTATAGGTTTCTAGCAAGAACGTTTCTTACCTACGCCAAAACCACAATGTGATATGCTAATTTCTATTTACCCTTCATAATGACCATTTCCATCGAATCCGATCCGACTAAAGTGGGAGAGACAGACACCCGCTAGCCACCTTATGCAACTAGTGCATGTCAGTCGGTGGAATCTGTCTCACGTAAGCGTACGTGTAAGGTCAGTCCGGGCCGCTTCATCCCACGATGCCGCCGAATCAAGATAAGACTAGTAACGACAAGTAAATTGACAAAATCGACGCCCACAACAACTTGTGTTCTACTCGTGCATAGAAACTACGCATAGACCTAGCTCATGATGCCACTGTTGGGGAACATAGCAGAAATTCAAAATTTTCTACGCATCACCAAGATCAATCTATGGAGTAACTAGCAACGAGAGAGAGGGGAGTGCATCTTCATACCCTTGAAGATCGTGATATGGAAGCGTTGCAAGAACACGGTCAGTGGAGTCCTACACGAAGCGATTCAGATCGCGGCCGAATCCGATCTAAGCACCGAAAAACGGTGCCTCCGCGTTCAACACACATGCAGCCCGGTGACGTCTCCCGTGCCTTGATCCAGCAAGAAGAGAGGGAGAGGTTGGGGAAGACTTCGTCCAGCAGCAGCACAACAGCATGGTGGTGATGGAGGAGCGTGGCACTCCAGCAGGGCTTTGCCAAGCACTGCGAGAGACGAGGAGGGAGAGGGGTAGGGCTGCGCCAAGAGAGAGGGAGACTCGTGTCTCTGGCAGCCCCCAAAACCCCCACTATATATAGGGGAAAGGGAGGGGGGTGCCGGCCCCCTAGATCCATCTAGAGGGGGGCGGCGGCCCCTCGGGGGGGGGGGGGCAGCGGCCCCCTTAGGGTTTCCAACTAGGGGGGCGCCCGCCCTCCCCCCCCGGGGGGGTAACGGCCCCCCTAGGGTTTCCAACCCTAGGTGCCTTGGGCCCTTGGGGGGCGCACCAGCCCACTAAGGGGCTGGTTCCCCAACTACAGCCCATTAGGTCCTTCGGGGCAGGTGGACCCCTGAAACCCCTTCGGTGGTCCCGATATAATACCGATAAACCCCGAAACCTTTTCGGTGACTGAAACTGGACTTCCCATGTATAAATCTTCACCTCCGGACCATTCCGGAACTCCTCGTGATGTCCGGGATCTCATCCAGGACTCCGAACAACATTCGGTAACCACGTACATCTATTCCCTATGACCCTAGCGTCATCGAACCTTAAGTGTGTAGACCCTACGGGTTCGGGAACTATGCAGACAGGACCGAGACATCTCTCCGGCCAATAACCAACAGCGGGATCTGGATACCCATGTTGGCTCCCACATGTTCCACGATGATCTCATCGGATGAACCACGATGTCGGGGATTCAATCAATCCCGTATACAATTCCCTTTGTCAATCGGTATGTTACTTGCCCGAGATTTGATCGTCGGTATCCCAATACCTCGTTCAATCTCATTACCGGCAAGTCACTTTACTCGTTCCGTAATGCATGATCCCGTGACTAACTACTTAGTCACATTAAGATCATTATGATGATGCATTACCGAGTGGGCCCAGAGATACCTCTCCGTCATACGGAGTGACAAATCCTACTCTCGATTCGTGCTAACCCAACAGACACTTTCGGAGATACCTGTAGTGCACCTTTATAGCCACCCAGTTACGTTGTGACGTTTGATACACCCAAAACACTCCTACGGTATCCGGGAGTTGCACAATCTCATGGTCTAAGAAAATGATACTTGACATTAGAAAAACTCTTAGCAAACGAACTACACGATCTTGTGCTATGCTTAGGATTGGGTCTTGTCCATCACATCATTCTCGTAATGATGTGATCCCGTTATCAATGACATCCAATGTCCATGGTCAGGAAACCATAACCATCTATTGATCTACGAGCTAGTCAACTAGAGGCTAACTAGGGACATGTTGTGGTCTATGTATTCACACATGTATTACTGTTTCCAGTTAATACAATTATAGCATGAACAATAGACAATTATCATGAACAAGGAAATATAATAATAACCATTTTATTATTGCCTCTAGGGCATATTTCCAACACCATCCCCGTTAAGGTTGTCGTGGTATTCTCACGGGGGGTGCAAGACGACATATGCCACAAGGTGACTTCGTGTGAGGGCAAGACTGCTGCTGATAGGCCCGGGAGCGGGTATGCGAGTAGCACGCGGTAGTTTACCTAGGTTCTGGGCTCTCCGGAGAGATAATACCCCTACTCCTGCATGTCTGAGTATATCTGGTACAGAGTTGCTCCTGGAGCTGTATCTGGGCTCAGTGTCATAGCCATCTGGCTTTGTATATTCCTCGGATGTGGCATGCTAGTGGCCGGCCGTGCTCATGGCCGTGAGCATGTGTGTGCTCATGCGTGAGTGCATGAGAGAGTGGGGGAGTGGATGGATGGATGGCTAGCTTATATAGTGTGGGGTAGCTTAGGAAGTAAGCTATGTAGCTAGGTATGGTAGCTAGCTAGCTAGTGGCATGGTGGGATGTCATGCTTGTCCCCTGGGTCACTTCATAAATAGTGCCAGGGGACAAGTGACACTGTACATGATGGGTGGGGTGACACGTGAATAGTGCTGGGTACGGTCGTCACGTCGGGGTCGCGTCAAGCTGCAGTTGACTTCGGGCAGCCAGCTGGTTGGAGCAGTCGGCAGCCAGCAGCCGGCCTGGTGGAGCAGTCGGCAGCCAGCAGTCGGCAGGGACGGCCGGGAAGTCGGCAGCCAGCAGCCGGCCTGGTGGAGTAGTCGGCAGCCAGCAGTCGGCAGGGGCGGCCGGGAAGTCGGCAGCCAGCAGCTGGCCTGGTGGAGCAGTCGGCAGCCAGCAGTCGGCAGGGGCGGCCGGGAAGTCGGCAGCCAGCAGTCGGCCTGGTGGAGCAGTCAGCAGCCAGCAGTCGGCCTGGTGGAGCAGTCGGCAGCCAGCAGTCGGCCTGGTGGAACAGTCAGCAGCCAGCAGTCGGCCGGGTAGTTGGACTGAGGGGCTTTGCTAGCCCCGATGTCTTGAAATATCGTCTTGCCGTCTTCGGGATACCCGTCGCCAATAACTCCGACAGTAGCCCCCGAGCCTCCGGGCAACTTGGCAAAGTTGGGTGGAGGTTCCTTGGCAGGTGTTAATGTAGTCTCCGAGCCTCCGAGCGAGGAGGGGGTTTTCCCACGGAAATGATCATGCAAAAAGATGAAGTTAGTCCACGCAGATATATCAAATGTTTGCTTTTAGCATTGCAAGTTTTATGCAGAGGGTGCCGACTCGGTTTCGTCCGAGCCCCCTTAATCTTTTTCGTGTTCCCTCCATTCTTTGGCTTGTGCTCTCGCTTGCCGGGCAGCCGCTCTGCGGTCTGTGGCTGAGAGTGGGCCGCGAAGTGGAGTGTACAGTACTCAGAGTCTGGGAGCAGATTCGACCGAGCAGATACTTGTAAAGGAAACGCCCGGGTCGCCCGAACCGTTTTTCTTCCCAGACGTTTTTCGCGTGGGTGGCCTCCAGCGTTCACTCTTGCTAGCTGGACAGCCGCTCTGCGGTCTGTGACTAAGAGTGGGCCTTTGGTACCGCGCACGCTACTAAGCCGTCTGCGGGAACTAACGTCTCAGGCCAAGCGGCCAGCCCCCGGGTCAACTCTGGCTGGCGCCGGGGCGAACAGTGATGCAACTGTAATGAAATGCGGAGATAGTCCCCCGAGCATCGCTTCGGGGTTATCCGTGCTTGCGTTGTGCAAAAAGTATGCGGGTGAGGAGCTCACATTGATTTTCGTGTAGTCGCGGTCGTTGTCGAAGACAGCCGGCACGGCTCGGCGCTCGCGGAGCGCGCCGGCGCACCCGCTGGGTGCAGCCTTCGAGCCTCTGGGTGCTCAAGGGGGGGTCCCGGCCGGTCAAGCTCGACCGGCCAGGCGGCAAAGCGGAACGCGGCCGAGCCGGCTTGGCACAGCCGGCCAGGCGGCGAGGCATATGGCAGCGCCCTTTTTCTTCTTCTTCTCTTCTGCCGGCTACTGGTAGCCGGACAAAACTTCTTCTTTTGTCTCTTGTTTTGTTTCTTGCGATCTTCCGTGGGGGCGCGCCAGCGCACCCACTGGCTGTAGCCCCCGAGATTCGAGCCGACTACTGAGCAGTCGGGCCGGATCTCCTAGAACCTACTTTGTCTTCTTCCTCGTGGGGGCGCGTCAGCGCACCCACTGGGTGTAGCCTCCGAGATTCGGGCGCTCGAGGAGAGTCCAGCCGGTCAGGCTTGACTGGCCAGGTTGCGAAGCGGGGCCAGCCGGACGGGCCCCTCAGCCAGCGCTGGCGGCGAAGCGGACAGGCGAGCTAGTCGGCCGAGCAGCGACGTGGGCAGGCGACCGGAGCAGCTGACGGAGTCCGTGCAGCCGGCCATGCACGCAGCTGTGCTGCCGGCCACGCACACGGGCGTGCATGTGGCCCTGCAACCGGCCATGCATGCATGCATATATATATAGATCTTGTTTTCTCTCTCTTTTTTGCAAGGCCAGTCGTCGTTTGACTTTTCTTTTTCTTCACAGCCGGATGGGCACCCGGCCCCTTTTTCTCTTTTCCATCCGTTCTCTCAGCCGGCATCTCACCTTTTTTTTCTCAGCACCCGGCCACTTTTTTTTCTTTCTTTCTCCGCCTCGGCAGCCGGCAATAGAGCGCACAGACGCAAACGGCGGGAGCTGGGCATGGCGCGCACCGGAGCGGCGCCCGGTGGAGGGAGGCGGAGGCGGCCAGGCAAGGCAGCGAGCGGGGCCGGCACGCGGGAGCCGGCGCAGGCGGGCGCGGCGGGCAGAAGCCGGCGCGGAGCCGGCAGGCGGCCGGGTCGGTAGCCGGCATGCCGGGTTCGGAGCGCGGAGCCAGCAGGCGGCCGAGCCGCGTCGCCGGTAGGCCGGGTTCGGAGCGCGGAGCCAGCAGGCGGCCGGGCCGCGCAGCCGGCAGGCCGGGTTCGGAGTCGGCGCGGGGCGCGCCCGCGAGGCGGAGCGAAGCTGGCACGGGGGAGGAGCCGGAGCCTGGTGCGTCGAGGAGGTGGATCGGGGGCCGGAGCCGGAAGGGGCTTTCACAGAAGCCGGCCAGGGCGCGCGGAGGCCGGCTAGCGCGGGGCTGCCGCGAAGCCGGCAAGAGGAGCGGGCGCGGAGCCGGCTGCTGTGCGCGGAGGACCGGCCGCGGGCCGAGTCACGGGCAGCCGGCACGGGGCGCAGCGGCGAGGCGGAGCCGATGGCGGACGCGGAAGCCGGCGAGGAGCACCCAGCCGCGGGCCGGCGCACGGAGGAGCGAGGCCGGCACGGGAGCCCGCAGGCAAGGACGGAGACGACCCCACGAGGGGAGTGCTCTCCGCGGCCGCTGCTGCGAGGGCGGATGACGGCGATGACGAGACGGCCACGGCAACGCGAGCCACCGAGACGGCGAGTCGGCCGCGGGGGCGACGGGCCGGATGGCGGAGGACTCGGCGCGCGCGGACCGGGCCAGATGGCGGAGCCGGACGCGGCAGCGGGCTGCTGGCGCGCAGGGACGGTGCAGGCGAGGCGCGGCTGCGCCGGTGGTGGTGAGGAGCCGTTCGCGGAGGCGCGCGAGGACATGGCACAGCCGACGCGGAGGAGACCGGAGGAGGGCTGAGTGCTGGGACAGCTCGAAGGCGGGCCGGACAGCCGCACGCGGCTCGGCGCGGTGGTGAAGCAGAGCACGGCCGCTTGGCGAAGGTTGTGCGCGAGGCACTGGAGAGGGAGCAGCAACGGCGAGGCCGTCACTGTCTGGTTGACGTATGGCCATTATCTGGGTGCTGTACGGGGATATCTGACCTGTATACATGTGATATACGGCCATGGTTTGACTAATGTCTGGGAAGTGCATGACCTTGGTCCGGCCATCACACGGGGAGTGTACAGGCAATAACTGGCCATTGTATAGGAAACCCGCGAGGCATGTATGAGGATTATGTGGCCATGTACGGGGTAGTATGTGTGTAGTGGTATGGCTAATTGTTTGACCATTGTTGACTAGCATCCAGCTAGCTTGCAAAGATGGTATGTGGAGGAGCGAACGCGCGTGTGTCGGCCAAAGCAAGGCGTAACACGGAGGGAAGCAAACGCAAGCGGCGCGTGGATGGCCACGGTCGACCGAAACAAGGCCCCGCGCGCGGCGCGTGCGCGGACGGACAACCGGCGTCGTAACGGTGGTGATGATGAAGGCGGCGAGGCCGACGATGAGGACGCGCCGCCCCTCGCGGCCGCTCCGGGGGCGTGTCGATGTCGGGCCCCCGAGCGCTACCGGAGAGACGACGGCGACGTCGCGGCGGATATGACAAGGATGGTCCCGCCCGGACTGCTAAACCAGCAGCAGCGCGGTAGCATAGTACCGCCCCACGGTGGGCGTCAAATGTCGTGGTATTCTCACGGGGGGTGCAAGACGACATATGCCACAAGGTGTACCGGAGAGACGACGGCGACGTCGCGGCGGATATGACAAGGATGGTCCCGCCCGGACTGCTAAACCAGCAGCAGCGCGGTAGCATAGTACCGCCCCACGGTGGGCGTCAAATGTCGTGGTATTCTCACGGGGGGTGCAAGACGACATATGCCACAAGGTGGCTTCATGTAAGGGCAAGACTGCTGCTAATAGGCCCGGGAGCGGGTATGCGAGTAGCACGCGGTAGTTTACCCAGGTTCAGGGCTCTCCGGAGAGATAATACCCCTACTCCTGCATGTCTGAGTATATCTGGTACAGAGTTGCTCTTGGAGCTGTATCTGGGCTCAGTGCCATAGTCATCTGGCTTTGTATATGCCTCGTATGTGGCATGCTAGTGGCCGGCCGTGCTCATGGCCGTGAGCATGTGTGTGCTCATGCGTGAGTGCATGAGAGAGTGGGGGAGTGGATGGATGGATGGCTAGCTTATATAGTGTGGGGGTAGCTTAGGAAGTAAGCTATGTAGCTAGGTATGGTAGCTAGCTAGCTAGTGGCATGGTGGGATGTCATGCTTGTCCCCTGGGTCACTTCATAAATAGTGCCAGGGGACAAGTGACACTGTACATGATGGGTGGGGTGACACGTGAATAGTGCCGGGTACGGTCGTCACGTCGGGGTCGCGTCAGGCTGCAGTTGACTTCGGGCAGCCAGCTGGTTGGAGCAGTCGGCAGCCAGCAGCCGGCCTGGTGGAGCAGTCGGCAGCCAGCAGTCGGCAGGGGCGGCCGGGAAGTCGGCAGCCAGCAGCCGGCCTGGTGGAGTAGTCGGCAGCCAGCAGTCGGCAGGGGTCGCCGGGAAGTCGGCAGCCAGCAGCCGGCCTGGTGGAGCAGTCGGCAGCTAGCAGTCGGCAGGGGCGGCCGGGAAGTCGGCAGCCAGCAGTCAGCCTGGTGGAGCAGTCAGCAGCCAGCAGTCGGCCTGGTGGAGCAGTCGGCTTGGTGGAACAGTCAGCAGCCAGCAGCCAGCCGGGTAGTTGGACTGAGGGGCTTTGCTAGCCCCGATGTCTTGAAATATCGTCTTGCCGTCTTCGGGATACCCGTCGCCAATAACTCCGACGTGATGCACACCGAAAAGAATGTGGCAGAGTCCCTTTTCCGCACGATCCTCAACATTCCTGGTAAGACGAAGGATAACGTTAAAGCTAGAGCCGATCAACAGAGAATTTGTGATAGATCACGTCTAAACATGAAGCCTCCCACAGGCGGTCAAAAAAACTGGTTCAAGCCAGATGCTTACTTTGTCCTAAATCGCTAGAAAAAAGGAAGTACTTATCTGACTGAAACACATTTTGAAGTTCACCGCTGGTTATGCATCGAATATAATTAAGGGAGTCAATCATTCAACGGGCAAAGTGACCGGCCTAAAGAGTCATGAATACCATGTATGGATTGAGCGGATAATGCCAGTGATGGTTCGAGGCTATGTCCCCGAGCATGTCTGGCGAGTGCTTGCCAAGCTAAGCCATTTCTTCCGCACGCTCTGTGCTAAAGAAGTAAGTAAAGACGTGATTGAAAAATTGCATAAGAAGGCACCGGAGTTGATAGTCAAGCTAGAGAAGATCTTTCCGCCAGACTTCTTTACTCCGATGACACATCTCATTCTGCACCTGGCGAACGAGGTATTGTTGGGGGGTGCCTGTGCAGAATCGCTGGCAGTACGGCCCTAAGAGACAAAACAAGCATCTCCGATAGAAATGTGAAAACAAAGCTAAGATTGAAACTTCCATAGCTGAGGCAGTTATCCTAGAGGAGGTGTCAGACCTCAGGACATCATACTATCCAGACCATGCTCCCCATCTGCATAACAAGGTGCCTCGATACAATATAGAAGAGCCCAAGTATCAACCCAGGCTCCATCTACTCAACATGCAAGGTGGGAGGGCTGGGGCCTCGAAATCTTATAACATGCCACGACAAGAGTGGGAGGACCTCATGTTCTATATCTTGCACAACATCAAGGAACTTGAGGAAGTGTGGATGAGATAATACCACTACACCATTCCTTTATGTCTTCCACATCATCATGTTCTATGTTCACTTAGTCCCGGTCTAACACCGCTTTTCTTCTTTTAGTGATTTTGTTCAAGAGGAATGGACCGGAATGAATCCTCCTACTGAGGCGGAGGCACTTACTCTTCTCCGTCATGGAAACCCTGGACGTAAAAAATTTGTTGCTTGGTTCATGGAGAAAGTAATTTTCCACATTCCCCTATTAAATACTGATACGTCTCCAACGTATCTATAATTTTTTATTATTCCATGTTGTTTTATTATCAATCTTGGATGTTTTATAATCATTTTATAGTTATTTTATATCATTTTTTGGTACTAACCTATTGACATTGTGCCAAGTGCCAGTTGCTATTTTTTCCATGTTTTTTACAT
Organism: Triticum aestivum; assembly: GCF_018294505.1. Classification (NCBI taxonomy): domain Eukaryota; kingdom Viridiplantae; phylum Streptophyta; class Magnoliopsida; order Poales; family Poaceae; genus Triticum; species Triticum aestivum. The sequence goes on along the minus strand of NC_057799.1, from coordinate 71,071,882 downwards.
CGTAGAAAATCCTTATCAGACGGAGTACAAATGCCACGAAACTTTACGAAGATTTTTTATGGACCAGAAGGAAGATATTGGGCCCTGGTTGCACCTGGAGAGAGTCCCTAGCAGGGGACAACCCACCATGGCGCGCCAGGAGGCCCAGGCGCGCCCTGGTGGGTTGTGCCCACCTCGGGTGCCCCCTGGACTGCCTCTTTGCTCTATAAATACCCCTAAAATATCAGAACCATAGAAGCGTCGACGAAATATTCATCCAGCCGCCGCAGAGTCCAGAACCACCAGATCCAATCTAGACACCATCTCAGATGGGGTTCACCACCTCCATTGATGCCTCTCCGATGATACCCAATTATTAACAAATTGACAACACTGTATTTTGTAAACTATTCAACATGTATTAAAAAGTATTGTGTTGATCTTTTCAATATAATTATTCAAATTTTTACAGAATAATTTTTTAATACACGTTCAACTTTTCTTAAAATACACATTGACAATTTTTAATGGAAGACGGAGATTTTTCAAAAACACGTTATAATTTATTAATACATGTGAACCATTTTCCAAAAACATGCTGAACATTTTTCAAATGCACTAACACCTTCTTTAAGTTTATGGAAGTTGTAATTTTTTTTCTTACATTTATCTTTTGAGCGGTAAAAATAATATGTAAATTTAATATAAAGAACTTGAAATAATAAAAAGAAAAATTGTGCAGGCCCAGAGAAGTGCCATATATAGTAAAAACGCTTGAAGAGGTACATACAAACCAAAGCGGATTTTTCGAGCACGGTCGCCACAGAGCACGTTTTTTGGAAGGCTAAAAACGAGCACTTTAAAGTTTAAAAAATAGTTGATTATTTTCACAGAAAAACATATGCATGTGCTCTAAGTGACTTTCAGTTTTTTTTTCAAAATTATGTTATATTATACCCTGCACAAAAAGACAAAAATATGGCCAGAAAAAAACAAGCTGAACTTTCCATGTATTTGTTTCTTTATCTCTCACATACAAACACATATTTTGATGAAAATCCCCACGGATATATTACACTTCTGAGTGTGCATTTACAAAAAGAAAAAACAGATTTTTTTGCTGTAAAATCTGTTTCTTTGAACTTAAAAAAAGGACACAATGTGACTGTGCTACGAAGTTACTTTTTGCACAACGATGCAATATATAAAGTTCGACCTCTTCAATATGTACTCAGCAAAGTATGGCCCGGTTGACAACCTTTTGCATGCAATGCAATCCACGATCACGAGGTCTCAGGATCGATCCTGCATCATGCAATTTCCTTTTTCTAATTTGTGGGGCTTTCCTACGTGAGTAAATGAAATATGAGGATGGTTTCCACAAGAAATTCCGCACCCGTGGGCCACCAAGCGCCTTTCCAGCTCTCAGCACTGGCAGGTGGGCCACTGCCACGCTTGCACACCACACGGGCTGGACGTACGTCCTGACACGGTCATGGACAAGTTAAGGCACTTAGATTAAGCTACTGATATAAACATCATTGTTTGTGTTGTTTCTTTACCTTCTTTCATGTTTTCATGTTCTTACTTATATCATGTTGCTTTAGAAAGAGATTGAAGAACAAACAAGTTGTTTATTTCTCTGAAAGCCCTTTGCCCCTTTCAACTACTGCACAACATTGATATTCGGAAATGCGGTACCTTTTCAGCTCTTATACTCAAGTGGAAGGCACGTCGTGAAGATTCAGCTCTTTTCAGTTCTTCTACATGTCCCTGTTTTGTTAGGATGCTATTGATTTGATGCGAGAGCTCAGATGAATCGACGAGGCACATAATCAAAGTGTTGTTCAAATCATTTATGATGTTTTGAGAGATATTGTTGTCCTTGAGATATTTATGTCTTTTTTTAGCAAAAGAGAGGCTTGCCCTCTCCGATTTCATTTAAAGAAACCCAGTTCTAGTAGTCACATTATCCAAACATGACAAGAAATCGAAACTAAGGTAGCTAGACTGAAATACAGACGGGAACTTGGTGCTCTCGGGTTCTGGCGCACCCTATCTGTGCCAAAAAAATTAGAAATTCAAAAAAAGTTCAAAGAATTATAAATCTTTTTTGGAATCAAACATGATTAGGTATTCTACTCGTATAAAAAGTTTGGACAAGAAATGATTCATTTTGACTTGAGGGCAAAAAAGAGAAGTTTATGATGACAATATAGCGTGTATAGTACTTGTATATGGCGTTTTTTGCCGAATCTTCGACCCAGGATACAAGAAAAGTCTTTCTCTGACGAATCTTTTTATACGACTACAATATTTGATCATGTTTGATACCAAAGAAGTTTCTGGATTTTTTGATTTTTGTTTGAATTACTAATTTTTTTGCATATAGGGTGCGCTGGTACCCAGATTCTCCTTTGTATTTTCCGACTGAAATAAAGATATTTATGTCTGGACAGTTTATTTAGATTAAGCTATCATGTTGTCTGGTGCATTTGGATCATTTTCTTTCGGAGACGTGTGCAAATTTTGCAAAAAGAATAATGTCCATTCACTGTCAAAGCTATGCCCTGTAAATTATCTTTGATCAAGAAATCTTATGAAGTGCTTGAACTTTCTCCATGTTCCTTGATGGGCAATATTAATGTCATGCTGCTTGGATATTGTTTTGCATGTAGCAGGGCGCAGCGGGACGCATGGTAGAAACTAGAAAGACAATATGCCTTTCGTTGCAGTTTGTATCCATGCAAATGGCCAAGGAGAGAAATCAAGACTAGTATGCCTTTCGTCGCCAGAACAATATCATTTTGAACTAAACAAAAACTAAGTTACGTCCTGAATTCTTTGCGGCTTATTTCAAGCTGCCATCAAAATATTTCCAAAGATCTTTCAGGCTAACAATTATCTCCGCCGTCTTAGTTGGTCGCTTCTCTACAGCGTGTATTGTGATGCCCTTCGTACGCACGTACACTAGCTAGCAAGATCGAAACAATCTGGCAAGAAAGAAGATTACTCAGTGGTAACGCACACCAACACGATTAATGGCAACAGCAAACAGCTGGTGCGATTTTCATTGATTTTGATCAATTGATGTGATGATTACAACAGGGAGCCATGCATGCATGTACTAATCTACATAGTACATCATGGCCGGCCGTGATTCACTCCAACATTCCGACGACTCTAGCCTAGCTCTCGGCGACGGTCGGCATGTGCTTGACGTCGTCCACGGCAACGCGCACAGTTCGAGGGAACTGTCCGTGGTAGATCACTTGAATGAAGCCAGCTTCATCCGCGTCGGAGAAGACGACGGCGCTGCGCCAGAGGACGAGCCTCCTGCCCGTCGGCCGCAGGGTCCCTACGCGCATGCGCACCCTCACGGTCATGCCCGGGATCGTCTTGATGCGCTCCTGTCCGGTTGTCGTCTTGGTGCTGGTGGTAGCTACTCTTGCTGCCGCGTGCGGATTCGTCGCAGATGCCTTCACGGTGGCCGCGCCAGCTGAACCCGGCGGGATGAACGCCAACGGACATGGCGGTGACGGGGCGGTGGATCTCCTGGGAGTTCCGGCGCTCGCGACGGCGGGAACCTTCATGCTGCTGCTAGACGCCAGAAAGATGAGCGGATGAAGGCGCGGCGGGGCCGTGCACCTCTCCTGCACCTCCCGCATCGGCACGTAGGAGATCCCCTTGGTGGCAGCCTTGACTATTGAGAGCGGGATGGGCACGTGTCGGGCCTGCTTGCTCCAGTCGTCGGATCGGCGCAGCGGCGACGGCAGCACGGAGGATGTCTTCTCAACTCTGCACTTCGTCGTGTTGACGGCCTTCCTGCGGCGCTGGAGCTCACGCCCGATTTTGTTGAGGCCCGGCGATCGCTGCGCCATGAGAGCCGCCATCGTGATTGTGGAGAAGCGAAAGAAGGATTCTTGATGTGAAGTTGCGGAGGAGGAACTAACAAAGATCAAGTGTTGGGTCACCTTATATCTACCTCGACGCAGCAGAGTTGTTTTCGGAGGGAAAATCTTAGGAAGTAAGCACGGCCTATGATCAGAACCGGAGAGAAAAATTAGCTTGATGAGATGAGTTCGTGCAGTCCGACACCATGCGGACCGTGACGGTGACGCAAGATCACCACGCGGCCCCAGAAGCCCTCTACACCGGCCACGCCCGCGCTCCGCCTAGAGGCCGGCGACGATGCACGCCTGAAACCCGCGGGGACGCCAACGGGACAATAGGTGGCGTGGGCTAGGGACTGACTACCTACATCTTTCTAATGCGGAGGCCGGGATGCCCCTCCCTTTTAAAACAAAAAGGACTGACTACCAGTCAGTCGACTTAATTTGTGAATTGGGTCAGTCATTTTTTTTCCTGCATGCAGCATGTGGTGTGGTGTGGCGTGGCAAGTGCGAGCGCGTGTGAGCTAGCTTAGAGCATCTTTAGCAGACCCCGCATCCCGCCGACCCACAAAACGCGTTTGCAGTTCACGGAAAACGCGTTTTAAGGGTCGGTTTTTACTGCGGCAGAACAGACCCCTCAAACTTAAACTGTAAAACGGAATATTCACTTATATTCTTTTCCCACCTCTTTTATTCCTCTCGTCCGTGTCCATGGTCAGCTAGCTTGCTTCCGCAAAACCGATGAATAACACACGAAGCGGTAAAAAATGAAGCCGCAGGATCAATCCATTAGCTAACTAGCTATGCTTGAATCGATCGAGAGCTAGCTAGCTCTGCTGCAATCCATCCAGGAGTGAGCTAGCTGGCTAGCCTAGCTCGAATCCATCTAGGAGCAAGCTAGCTAGCTAGCTCCTCCGTCGCCGCGCGCTGCGGCCGGAGCGGCCGGCGCGGACGGACGGGCGCAGCGGTCGGGCGGCCGGGCGAGCTTCATGGTCGGGCGGACTGGAGGTTGGGCAAGCTTTATGGCTGGGCGGCCGGGCGAGCTTCATGACGTTGGCGGGAGCAAAGATTTCTCAACCGCCAACGTTGAACGGTATTCAGGATCCTGGAAATGTTGCCTTCAAAACTGTAGATACGAGGGTTTTGGCTTCACGTTCACGGGGCCCCTTAAAGATTTTAAGGGTCGGACGATTTTAAGGGGTCTGTTCAGGCCCGTTTTTTTGACTGAAACTGAAAAAACGGTTATTTTGCGGGTTTGACCACTTATGCGGGGTCCGCTAGAGATGCTCTTAGCTCTGGCTGGTCATGGCACGATGAGCTAGCTAGCTCCGGCTGGCCATGTCCGTGCGTGAGATTGCTAGCTCCTGATGCGTCTGTGCGTGAGCTTGTCGACCCCGGCTATGTCTGCGCGTGAGAGTATCTCCACTAGGGCCCCCAAGACACCCCCCCAAGCCACTTTTTAGGCGCCGGCAGAAAAAAAAAGCGCCCAGCCACGCCCCCAAGGCCTTGATTTGCGCCGGTTTTGCCCAAAAATACGACCTGCGATCTCAGGCGAACCCCAACAACCTGGGGGCAGCTGGGGGCACCGACACTAACTTTTGCATGCAAATGGTCCACTGGTCTGTGTCCCCAACTCCTTTTCTCTTCTCCTGGCCCACTCACGTGCGAGAGCAGACTCCCTTTCTCCTCTCCAGGCCCACACTCCCTCTCTCCCCGGCGTCTTCTATGCTCTCCATGTACTCCGGGTGGGCGAGGCCGGAGCTGTTGAGGCCGAGGCGGGCGCTGGCCGGAGCAGGCGGGGCGGGCGTGGCCGAAGCTAGCGAGGCGGGGGCGCTGGCCGGAGCTGGCGAGGCCGGTACGGGCGCTGGCCGGAGCAGGCGAGGCGGGCGTGCGTGACGGGAAGCGCAGGGCGGGGAGAACACGATGACCAGCTGGGCTAGCAACACAACGACGGCAACAAGGCCAGATGGGCTAGCTACACAACGACGGCAACATGACCAGCTGTCCTAGGCCCGCACGCGATGGCTGTGGGAGCTCGCCAGCACGCCCGCCCGTGGCTGCAGTGGTAGGCCGTCAGCACCGGCGGAGGAGGCCCCGGGCGCGCCGGCCACGGGCGGCCCCGGCCACGACGAGCCACGCACCGGCGAGCGCAGCCCTCGCACGGGCACAACTGGCGGCGGCCAGGGCGCGCCGGCCAGCGGCGGACAGGGCGGGAGGCCGGGCGGTGCGTGGGGCGTGGCGTGCCGGGCGCCCCCCTTCCTCCTCCTCCTCCTCCTCTCCGTCCTCGTCGGCGGCGGCCAGGAGCGGGCGCACGCAGGCGCGGCCAGGCGCGGGTGCGGCCACGGGCGCGAGCAGTGGTGGCCATAGCGGGCGGGGACAGCAGCGGCCAGCGGAGGCGAGGACGCTTGGGGGGTGGAAACGATTGGAGATTTTTTCGTCCCCATGATTAAATTCTCGCCGGCAGCCCCCCAAGCGGCGAAAAAAATGCCTCCTGGGGGACTCAACGGCTGGAGATGCTCTGAGTTAGCGAGCTCCGGCTGGCCGTGCCATGATATTGCGCTGCACAAAGAAGAAAGAAAATAAAAACGCATAAAACAAATAATGATAGAAAATTGCACATGATTGACAGAAAATGCATTGTTTCATAATATGATGCAAAAATAAGCATACAGTAGTGCAACTTTTACACAACGGTATGAATCACAGACATATTGCTTAAAAATTGAGTGAGTGTATATCCATGTTACGGGGGCTAATATTTAATAGGCGCCTATTCTTTTGGGCGTTCAGTCAAAATACACACAATTTACATGAAAATTACATCATTTTATATTAGGCAAGAATAAGCTTGCAATAGTGTAATTTTCACCAAAAAAAGTTCTCTAATATTAAATGAATTAATGTCATTGGTATTACCCTTAAAGGATAATTAAAAAATAAATCATGACAAAATTTGCACACAATTAAGAAAAAAAATTGCGCTCTTTTACAATATGCAAGAATAAGCATATAAAAGTGATTTCACAAAACAAAAGTTTTCTAGAACGGATAAATTAGTGGCATTAGTATTGCCCTAAAAGAAGAATCAAAATGAAATAAGTACTAAAATAAAATCAGAATAATGAAGTTTTCTACGGAAGAATGAATTGGTGATGTTGGTATTACCCTTAAGGAAGAAAAAAATGAAATAAATACTAAAAATCAAAATAATGAAGTTTGTAAGAAAGAATTAATTAATGGTGTTGACATTATCCATGAAGAAACAAAAAGTAAAACAAAATCAAAATAATGAAGTTTTCGAAGAAAGAAAGAATGAGTGACATCGGTATTACCCTTAAAAAGGAAGAAAAATGAAATAATAACTAAAACAAAATCAAAATAATCAAGTTTTCTAAGAAAGAATGAATGAGTGACATTGGTATTACCCTTAAAAAAGAAGGAAAATGAAATAATAACTAAAACAAAATCAAAATAATCAAGTTTTCTAAAAAAAATGAATTATTGGCTATTGTATTGCCTTTTAAGAAGAAAGAAAATGAAAGAACACAAATAATGACAAATTTTGCACACAATTTACATATAAATTACTCTTTATAATATGCAAGAATAAGCATTTAATACTAGAATTTTCACAAAAAAAGGTTTCAAGATGAAAGGAATTACTGACATTGGTATTACCATTAAACAAAGAAAGAAATTGAAACAAAAAATGAAGTTTCCTAGGAATTAATTAATTAGTTAGTGGCATTGGTACTCGCCTAACATCGGGAAAAATGTGCACACTAATTATAAATAATTTGCATGTATACATTCATGTTATACTCCATGTTTAAATAAGAAAACACCAATGATGAAGATTAATCGTTTCTCAAGATATTAAAAATAAATTGCATCTTATGTCGATGGTGGCATCTTCATCAACACCCACGTGCACGCGCGCGCGCACACACACACGGAGAGAAAGAAAGAAAAACTGAAAAAAAAAACAATAATGAAGACACAAAAAAAGACATAGAAAACACATTCGGATTCCTACATATACATGATAGAGAAAATTCATAAAAGTATATTTAAATTCAATTCAAAACGAGCTTGTTGAATTGATCTAAATTAGTCTGCACTAACACGGCCCATTAATACTATCGGCCGCTGCGTCACCTCTCCTGCGCGCACTAGCCGCAAGTTTTTTTTTTCGAGAGTATGCCAATGGCATACCGTACTTTTATAGAAGGCAGAATAATATGTACAAGATCGCTAACGAGATGCGAATAACTCGTAGGGGGAACCCACTCAACGCCTATGCCTTAGCTACTATGGCTACTCTCTCGCGAAACGGTCTAAAGCACCAACTCCGCCTAGAGCGGCCTTCCTCCAATCATCTATCTCATCTAGGATCTCTGTCTTAAGTTGCGCAGCCGATCTTTGCCTCGAAACATTGTTGAAAACTCGCGCATTGCGCTGCTTTCAAAGGGCCCATGCAATTAAGATCGTGATGGAGTCGAATCCTCTTCTAAGCTTGCCATTGAAGTGTCTCCTTTGGTTGAGCCACCATTGCAGGAAGGTGACATCAGTAGATGGGATTTGAATGTTGAGTTTCCACTCGTTGAAGCATGAGTGCCACACCTCTCTCGCATAGCCACAATGAGCAAGGATGTGATCGGGGTTGTCCTCATCTTGCAGGCACGTGTAACAGGCCGACGTCATGTCTTGGAGACCGTGCCGAGCGCGACGATCAGAGGTCCAGAGTCGGTGTTGGCTGGCGAGCCACATGAAGATTTTTCACTTAAGCGGCGCCCAACTTCACCAAATGCAGCCTGCGGTGGGGGTTTTGACTTGCCCCATGCAAAGCCACTTGTACGTGGAGCTTGCATTGTAATTACCAGACGCGTGACAAGGCCAAGTGAATTGGTCATGCTCCTCCAGGTTCCTCTCCACTGTGTTGATGGCTTGGCATAGAGAGTAGACTTGCATGTGGCTCAAGAAAGATAGCTCCCCTTGCACATCAAGCGTCCATGCATTGTCATTAAGCGCGTCTCTCACAGTTCTCCTGTTTTTGTTCTTCATGCTGACCATCTCGTGGAGTAACGGGGCAATGTCCGCAACCGTAGTGCCGTGAATCCAACGATCTTTCCAAAAGAGGACTTTTGATCCCTCCCCCACCTTGATTTTGACGAAGCTGTTGAAGACCTCTCGCGCTTGGTCATCCACTATCATGTTTAACCCTTGCCAGGGCCTGCTCGGATCAGATCTTCTCAGCCATTCCCATCGCACATGAAGTGCCAGCGCTTGCAGTGCTAGGTTCTTCACACCTAGGCCTTCGAATGATGTAGGTTTGCAAACTGCGTCCCAAGCGACAAGGCATTGTCCACCATGGCTCTTCTCTTTGCCAGCCCCAAAAGAAGCATCCACCAGCTGCAAGTTACATGCGTGCATGCATGCATGTGGTAGTGTAGGTGTGCAGAGTTTGGAGAAAAGAAATCGACTGACCTTATTTCATTTTGTCAGTCGACTGATAGCTGAAGTAACGTGGTTCACACCACATTCGCACGTGTCCAATCACACCAACCACGAGAAGGGTCACAACTATCGTCTGTGCCATTGCCATGCAGGATTGCAGCTACCACCACACACCCCGCACTGTTAGCACATAATAATATATTTTCTCAAAGAGAAAAATTCACTATAGGGCCTATTACTTGCGGTGGCGCCCACTTCAGTCCCTGTGGTTACAAATACCCGAAATACAGTCACCAAACTTGCACTTGAAGGTCATCTATGGTCCATTATACGGCTTGTTATACGCACATGCTGATTTGGCCCGAGTCAAATGCCGCCAAGAGTGCATTGACTGCCACATCTGCCAGCTCGCTCGAATACGCATGCACGCAGGGTTTTTTTTGTTGCAAAATTGCCAGAACAAAAGATCTCCTCCCCCACTGCCTTGGGGGCGGCCTGCGGGCTCCTCTTCTGGCTCTGGGCGTTGAGGCGGCCGGCCGACGACCCGATGCGTGGCATCCCGGGGAACATGGGGTGGCCGGTGGTGGGCGATACCTTCGCCTTCATCGCCGCCTTCTCGAACCCGGCCGGCATCCTGAGCTTCTTGCGCGAGAGGCAGGCGAGGTACGACAAGGTGTTCAAGACATACGTGCTGGGGCGGACGACAGTGTTCATGACGGGGCGGGAGGTGGCCAAGATCCTGCTGTCCGGCAAGGACGGCGTGGTGAGCCTCAACCTCTTCTACACCGGCAAGCAGGTGCTGGGCCCCACCAGTCTTCTCACCACCAACGGCGACGAGCACCGGCAGCTGCGCCGGCTCATCGCGTAGCCCCTCTTCGTGGACGCTTTACGGAAGCACTTCGCCTTCATCGACGGCCTCGCTGTGCAGATCCTCGGCTCCAGGGCCAGCCGCGTGCTCGTCCTGGACGAGGCCTCGCAGTTCATGCTCAAGGTCATCGCCAACATGTTCGTCAGCCTGGATCCGGAGGGCCCCGAGCAGGAGGAGTTCCGGGCAAACTTCAAGGCCATGATCTCCTCCTCCTTCACATCGCTGCCGCTCAAGCTCCCCGGCACAGCTTTCCATCGCGGCCTCGGCGGCCGGAACCGGATGTACGCCATGCTGGACGCGGTGATCGTGTGCCGCAGGCCCGGCGAGGTCCGCGAGTACTTCCTCCAGACGCTCCTCATGAAGTACACCCGCGGCCAGCAAGCCGGCGCCGCGTCTGACCCAGCGGAGGAGGAGAAGCTGACCGACGCGCAGCTCAAGGACAACATCCTGACGCTGCTGGTGGCTGGCCACGACACCACCACGGCGGGCCAGACCTGGCTCGTCAAGTTCCTCGGCGAGAACCCCGAGGTGCTCGCCAAGCTCAGGGAGGAGCACATGGCGATCCGGGCGGCGCACGACGGCGATGACACGCAGCACCTGTGGTGGTCGGACCTGAGCAGCATGCCATACGCGACCAAGGTGATGAACGAGACGCTGCGGCGGGCCACCATCCTGCCGTGGTACTCGCGCAAGGTCTCGCAGGACTTTAGCATCGATGGGTTCCAGGTGGCCAAGGGCGCGTCGGTGAACCTGGACGTGGTGTCCATCCACCACGACGCCGCCGTCTTCGCCGACCCCGAGCGCTTCCACCCAGACAGATTCGACGTGCGTGCGCCGTGACCCTGGCTTCCTTTCTTCCTCGTCTTCGGAGAGCAGCCCAGCTAGCTGACGGCTCGACTGACTTTGTGCAATGCATGTATGCAGGGGTCGCTGAAGCCGTACAGCTTCCTGGGGTTCGGCAGCGGGCCGCGGATGTGCCCAGGGATGAGCCTCGCCAAGCTCGAGATCTGCGTCTTTGCCCATCACCTAGTCTGCACATACGAGTGAGTCGCTGTCCCGCGCCGGCGAACTCTGCCGCCGGCCACCGTGTCCAATGTCTAGCTCTGACGTTTGTTTTCTGTGCAGCTGGAAGGCACTGGAGGATGACGCCTTGGTGCAGCCGACGCTGGTGCGCATGCCCAATAACAAGTACCCCATCCTCGCCACCGCCCTCCCCTGACTCCGACCCCAACTCCGACGATGGCGAGGCGGCGACATCTGCTTTCAGCCTGTGTAGTTACTCTACTGATGCTGTCATCGGCATGTGTACACAGGGAGCGATATTTTCAGGCTATAATGGACCAACTATATGTAAACTTTACTTATACTGTAATTAGCAATGTCAAACGTGCAAGAACCTTTACTTGGTACAAAAAAAATCATCCTAAAAAAAGGTACAAAAAAATCCACACGACCACGCACATATGGATGAACAGCTCATGAAGTTATTAAACAAGGAACAACAACTGAGCAAAAAATCTACAACGCTCTCAACCCAGGGGGTGCGCTCTCCACACTGGCTCGGTCGGACCAGGGGTGCGCTCGGTCCGACCAGGTGGGAGGATCTTTTAATAACTGGCAATTTTGCAAAAAAAAACCTGCGTGCATGTGTATTCGAGCGAGCTGGCACATGTGGCAGTCAGCGTACAGTTGGCAGCCGTTGACTCAGGCCAGATCAGCGAATACGTATAGCAAACCGTACATTGGACCGTAGATGACCCTCAAGTGCAAGTTTGGTGACTGTATTTCGGGTGTTTGTAACCACTGGGAGTAAAGTGGGCACCAGCGCAAGTTAAAGGCCTTGTAGTGAATTTTTGTCTTTCTCAAAAGATATGTCACACGTGTGGTACGAAGCACTTCGGCTCTGACTTTTTTACAACTGAAGTCGTCATCAGAAAAAAAACAAGACAAAAATAAAAGAGATAAATACACCCACGGTCACTGTAATTGCGTCGAAAGCATGATACGGTCACCCAACTTTGAAATACGCTCGTTACGGTCACTGAATATGACGGGACGTGAAAATACGGTCACTGTAGTGCGTACGCGATGCGTACACGCAGTTTGACCACGTGTTGACCGCTCGTTGAGGACAGGTGCCGAACCGTGGAGGCGCGGCTGTGGAAATAAGCAAAAAAGCCCTCAGGCATCACTGTATCCCCCATTCATCCCTCCTCCACTCAACTCGCATGTTTGTCTTTGTTGTTAGAGAAAGGGGGCGCTGCATAGGCGACTCCGCCCCACCGATCATTGGAGGGTTGAGGAGGCGACGACCAGATTTCGTGCGTGGTTGAGGAGGCGCCGCCGCCGCACGCCTTCGCCACTCGTGGGAGGCAGCAGCGATGTCCCCTGTTCGTCGTGCAGAAGGGGCGGCGGCCCCCATGTATAGTAAGTCCCCTAAACTGAAGAATCCCGTTTTTTCGGCATTTTGATGTTGAAAAACCCTCCTTTCCGGCCCGCATTGCCTTACTAGATGTGTTGTAGTTGGTAGATAGGCCGGATTCTGCTAGGGTTTTGGCATGGGATTTGGGGGTACGAGAATTGGGGCTTAGGGTTTTAGATGTTCAAATAAATTGATGCTCATGTGGAGAAGTCATGTCGATCCTAATGTATGTTGTATATGTGTTGCTGTCTCAGGCCGTCGAAGCAGCAATTTCTCTGCGGAAATCAATCATGGTGGGTTTTTTGTTGGGCATGGAAGGAACCGTGCTTATGTTAATGGCCGTGCCATTTGGTATGATCATGTGGAGAAGGTTACTTGGTCACCAATTTTAATTGAAAGCCTAGTTGAGGAAATTGGCTATGAGATGGCAGGCAGGCTCAAGGTTTTCTACTATGTCCCCATTCTTACACCCAGTACTAATGGTCTGAGGGAACTGAGTGATGATGAGCAGACAGATAGAATGATGGTGTTTGTTAATATTGGGCACCACTTCTTTATCATCTACCTGGATCATGATGAAAGCTTTCAGGCTAATCAAGATGAAGATGATGTTGTCCACAATCCAAGAGCACATTTGCCTCCAGTCTTCATCCCTGCAAAGAGAGTTCCCAGCAGTAGTGCACACACTGAAAAGGTTCAGGCAGAAACAGAGCATGCAGAGGCAGGGGCAGATGCAGAGCATGAAGAGGCAGGGGCAGATGCAGAGCCAGAGACAGGGGCACCTATTCCTCTCCAGGTTATATTCCCTAATGGTGATGCAGATGAGGACGTGAATCAGTTTGAGTTTGTGAGGAGGCCATCAACACAGCAAGGTTTGGGTAATCAGATGGAGGAAGCAAAGCCATTTGTAGTGCAACAACCAAGTCATCACAAAGATAATGAAATGCAAGCAGAGCCAGTTGTAGGAAGCACATCAATGAGGAGGAGTACTAGGCAGACCAAAATCAATTATGCAATGTAAGAAGATTATGCAGCTAGTGACACAGATGATGAGGATTATGACCCTGGATTAATTATAGACAGTGACAGTGAGATTGGCAATGATGATGATGACTTGTATGCAGATAATGTAGATGAGGATGAACCAGAACAGAAACAGGAGAACAAATCAAATGAGAGAGGAAAGCAGAAAGGAAATCAAGTCCAAACTAAAGCTCAAGACAAAGGAAAACAGAAGTATAATTTAGATGAAGACTTGTCTGAAGGTGAAGATTTGTGGGCACCTGATTCAGATGATGAAGAGTTGCACTTGGAGTTCAAAACTTTCAGACCAGAGGATCTACACAGGCCAAAATTCCTTGTAGGCCATGTCTTTGAGAGTGTAGAACTACTGAGGACAGCAATTATAGAGTACTCCTGCCAGAACAGAGTTGATATCAAGCTGCCTGTCAATGATAGGAAAAGACTTAAAGCAAAGTGCGATGATGAATGCACATGATATTTGTTGGCATCATATGACAACAGGACCAAGGCATTCATGGTGAAGAGATATGTGCATGAGCACACATGCAACAAGAAGTGGAAGATTAGGGCTTTCACATCTAAATTCTTAGCACTGAAGTACGTAGAGAGCTTTAGATCTGATCAAGATATGAACTTGATGAATTTCTCTAGGGTTGTCCAGAAGGAATGGCACATGACACCTGGTAGGATGAAACTCCATAGGGCAAGGAGAATGGCTATGAAAATAATTTATGGTGATGAAGAAGGGCAGTATAAGCTTCTCTGGAATTATGCACATGAGGTTAGGAAAGCAACCCTAGCTCATCTTTCTATGTCTCCCTTGGTAATGGAACGTTCAGTAAGTTGTACATGTGCCTAGATGCATGCAAGAGAGGATTTCTAGAAGGTTGCAGACATGTCATCTTTCTTGATGGTTGTCACATTAAGACTAAATACAGAGGTCAATTGTTTGCAGCTGTTGGGGTAGATCCAAATAACTGCATTTTTTCAATTGCAATAGCTGTGGTTGAAGTTGAGGACATCCCTAACTGGGCATGGTTTCTTGACACACTTAAAAGAGATCTAGGCATCATAAACACTAAACCTTGGACAATCATGTCAGACAAACAAAAGGGGGTCATCAATGTAGTTGAAGAATTGTTCCCTGAGTCAGAACACAGATTTTGTGTTAGGCACATGTGGCAGAACTTTCAACAGTCTTTCAAGGGTGATATCTTGAAGAATCAACTATGGAAGATAGCTAGGAGCAACACAGTGCAGCTATATGAGCAGAGCATGCATGAAATGAAGATTCTTAATGAAGATGCCCACAACTGGCTGCATGAGTTAGAGCCTGAAACTTGGGTCAAAGCTTTCCAGAGTGACTTGCCAAAATGTGATATCTTGCTTAAGAACAACTGTGAGGTATTCAGCGGGTAACCCCATCTTCTATGATCAACATTTGTGAAGTATTCAATAGGTAACACCATCTTCTACAATGTAGAAGAGAAGAGGAATTGGGGAGAGCTGAAGAGGCAGCAAGAAGGTAACATGAGGTAGCAAAGAAGAAAGATGGACTTGCAGAGAGAAGAAGATTGGTTGCATTGCAAACAGCTGCCAAAAAGAAAGAAGAAGCAGAGATAAACAAGAAAGTTCAAGCTGAGACCAGACAGATTATTCAAGAGACAATGAAAACAATAACTGCTGAGAAAAAGGCAAGGCAAGAAGCGGAGAGGAGAGCTACTACTGAGAAGAAGGAGGAAGAGAAGAGAGTACAGAGGGAAGCAGCTGCTGCTAAAAGAGAAGAAGAGAAGAGAATTGTTGCTGCAAAAAGAGAAGAAGAGAAGAAGTTAGCTGCTGCAAAAAGAGAAGAGGAGAAGAAGCTCGCTCCTACCAAAAGAGAAGAAGAGAAGATTTTAGCTGCTGCAAAAAGAGAAGAGGAGAAGAAGCTTGCTGCTGCCAAAAGAGAAGCTAACAAGAGGCTTGCTGCTGCTCAGGAGAGGATGAAGGCTGTTGCACAAAAGGCAAGGGAGCAAACCATGGCTGCTGCAAAAATAAAGTCAAGCTGCTTGGACAACCAATCTGATCTTCCAAAGAAGGCTCCAAGATCTTCTATGTTTGATATCTTTAGGTAGTTTGTAGTAGATGCAGTGTTTGGTACCTAGATGATCATTTTACCTGTGTTGTTGAAATGATCATCTATGGTAACAACTTGCTCATTTTGGTTATGTTGATGCATAGTGACTTCAACTATCTCCTGTAAGAAATAGGGCTACTTTGTTTTGTATGTGGATTATGGGCAAGACTTATTTGGTTATCATGTCAGTTTGGTTATCTAGTGTCATCTCTTTTGATGCAACTGTACTGATGGATGCAAATTTTCATGTCAGTTCGACATTATATTTGTCAAGTTTTGATGCAATTATACTGATGAATGCATATTTGGTCAGTTTGGCATGTCTGTCAAGTTTGGCATGATATTTGTCAAGTTTTGATGCACTTCTAATGATGGATGCAAATTTGGTCATGTTTGCCACTTGTGCTGAATACAATTTTGGCCAGCACTGCCTTACATTCTAATAAACCAAACTAGGACAGCACTGCCTTTCAATATGACAAAACCAAAACAAGTGATCCATTTTGATCAATTTTGGCCAGTACTGCCTTTTAATAAGACAAAACAATGATCACACACTCAGAATGATATAAGAATAGCATATTCATCAAAGATAACACAGGGTTGACCATAGCATTGTCACTTGAACTTTGACACCATCACATCAGACTAAACCAAAATAAACATGGTTCAACATAGCATTTTCCAGTTCAACATTGACACCATTACATGACACATAACCAAAATAACTAGGAGTGCCCCCGCATGAACTAGGATTGCCACCACTACTAACATCACTTTAGACTCCCAAAATGAACCTGGAATCACCAATGCAGCTCATCTTCAACATCTTCACTTCTTCACCATGAATACCACCAATGCAGCAACACCTAACATCAGCACAACAGCAAGCAGCAACTTCATGAGCATCACCAGCTCTGTCCCAAGCTTCGGCAGTGCAGCAGCTTGCTGCCTGGTCATGAAATTGCCACTCTCTCTCTCTCTTCACAAACTTCTTGGTCCAGCTGGTTGATCCATTCATGTAGGTAAGCTCTTGTGCTTTCAGAAGTTCCTCCCTGCGTTCCTCAGCCGCACCAATAGCATCCACAACGGCATCGCCGACCAGATACTGATTCTCAACGAGGTACTCGATGTACTCCAATTCCCAACGCCAGAACTCACAACTCACCTATCCCAAAAAGACATGCCAAGGTCAAAAACTTCAATCTTTGGATCCAAAACATAACAAATCCATGCAAAGCAGATGAATCAAATCACTAACCCAAGGATTTTGGCACTTTGTAGAAGACCCACCCGTCGTGCTTCTCAGTGGTGGAAACATACATGCGCACCTTCTCCTTGTAGCCTCCGCAGCGGATCAGCGGCACCGCCAACGCCCGCCGGCGGACACCAGAGGAGGACGAGCTTGCGGCAGACATGACCGCCAGAGCTTGCAGGGGAAAGCGGCAGAGGAGAACTAGCTGCCGGCTAGATTGGATATGCCGGGCTCTGCCCGATTTGACGACGGCGACAGTGGTGGCGGAGCAGAGCGACAGAAGCGGAGGGGGCGAGGGGGTTAGGGATTTGAGAGGGGCACCGTGAGTTAGGGAATTGGGGGATTGGGGATTTTGGTTCTTTTACAAAAAACACTGATAACCCACAAGTATAGGAGATCGCAATAGTTTTTGAGGGTAGAGTATTCAACCCAAATTTATAGATTCGACACAAGGGGAGCCAAAGAATATTTGAAGGTATTAGCAGCTGAGTTGTCAATTCAACCACACCTGGAGATTAATTATCTGCAGCAAAGCAGTATGATAGTTTTGATAATAGTAGCAGTAGGCGCACTATAGGTGTGCCACTATTAACACGCCACTAATAACAAATAGTAATGGCGCACTCTGTGGTCAAACTTCCCGGAAGGTCACCCATCCTCACACTACTCCAGCCCGAGCACGCTTAACTTCAGAGTTCTATCCAACCCCAGCACCAGCTCACTTAATAGGCACTTGTTGATATATCTATCATATCAATCCTATTAAACCTTGTTGATGTCAAGGACTTTGTTCATGTTCATGAGTGTGATGAAATTTTGAAAAAATATTTCAAACTTCCCGGTCATATTACGTATCATATTTTGAACTTTTTTAAAAAAAATCGAAACCAATTTTTTTCTGTTACTAGTGGCGCACCTAGCAAATGGTGCGCCATTACTAAGTTTGAATTTTTTTCCATTTTCCCCCCTCTAGATCTTAAAAGCCCCATATGTGGCACCCCGGCTCAGAGAAACCGGAACGCCCCGTATTCCAGCCCAGAGATCGAGGAGAAGTCTTCTGGAATCCGGCACTGCTTAGCATAGAACAAACCAGCTTTCTATTATTACACGAGTATGAATACAAGGTCTCCGATATTACAATGAATAACATCGGTACGACGACACTATGCCTCAGTTGCTCTATGCAAGCAGCAGAACAACTCGAAGCAGCGGAATAACTCTAGCAGCGGAACAACGAAGACGGTGGTGAACTCCACTCCGCAGGGACTCTGGCTGGAACGCTTATCCTAGCTCGCACGAACGGAAACCACGACAAGCACGCAATCAAATCCGGCATGACCTGCAAACTGGCATGACACGCCAGGTCAGTACATTGAATGTACTTGCAAGCTCACAATAATCCAGAAGCATTCAAGACAAACAACAGCATGGCAATTACAGGTTAAGCAGGGATTATCATGATATCATCAGAACAATATAGCATGAACAACATGATACAGCTAACACAACATGAACATATTAATCTCACAATACTAGCATGCAACATGATGACACTATATGCACCACTTATTCTGCTCGGGTTTCTTGGTAACCGTCACATGCATCACTTACCATCCTCGGACATCACATGATCATCTCAGGATCAAGTCAAGCTTGGTATAAACAATACCATAGCGATCAGTAAATGACCACAAGGAGCTTGATCTTTACCCATGACTCTCGCACAACATCACGAATATCCAACAACTCGGTATCCTCGATACCACGGTGATCCTTACGACGATCACAACCACGACCAACACTTGGTCTCAAACCGTGATCCTTACGGCGATCACAACCACGGGTTGTCATTAATCAAGTTATTCTTATTACTGTTGACTCATGGTGTGACCTACTTTCGACCTGGGCCCTTATCCGTGGGCGCGGCTATCGATAGATTTAATATACACTCTGCAGAGGTTAGTACACTGTACCCACACTACGGAACCCATGGCCTCGTACTCCCATTCGGGTGGACCAACGGCGTTCCGACAAAACCGTCCTACTGCCATGACACTCTCCCGGCCACTCCGACTCACTCCCCTCTGGGCTAAGTCATGGGTGGCCCCGTGTCTACCAAAGACACCAACGACCACCGTCGTGGCCCGTCCCACACGGGGACACAGATCCAAAAAAACTCAACAACAGGCACACAAGGTTATGTCCGCCTACCTGATCAGGGTAGCGCGCACACATAACCTTCCGTCGTTGGAGGCACCGGCGAGAGGCACAACAATAGACCCAGTTAGGACCGTCCCATACCGATAAGCGTGGTTGCACTGGTCAGCATCGATTTAGCGGCACCATGACTCAGCCGACAGTTGTTCAAGTTCAATTTATTCCGGTTAACTTGAATGCAAATATGCTGAGCCATGATAAAATGCATGAACATGATATCAACATAATTATGAGGGTACCACATAACTATCCACCATATCAACTATGAATCATATCCAACTGAACATGGCATAATGAAGAGCATGAACATCATAAGTACATACTTCTCCGAAACATAGCATGACCACTAGCATCAACCATAAATATCATGCAAGAACATATCAACAATGCCATCATGCAAGCATTTAACCAACTGGATGTAAAGGGACATGCATAACGACGGTACTCGGGACAGACGACAGTCATGCACCGAAGACCATCACCATCATCAGCATGTACTACTATCAAGCATGGCAATATGAAAGGAATACTAGCAACTAGCATGGGCATGACAACCAGGTGCATAACAACATAGCAAGAAAGTAAGCACTAGTCCAGAAGCATTACCGAAACAACGGTAACCATATTTTAAACAAGCAAACATTTAATAAAGATTCAAGTTGAAAACCATGGCTAATACATGACTATCATGCAAGTGGGTATTGTGGCTTGCCTGGGGGTGAAGAAGGCACCGGGGAGAAGTGCGGTGAAGCCGCGAAAAGATTTGTCGGAAACAGTTCTCTCTCGGAGGGGCTGTTTACGTGCAAGGGAAAAATAGTCATTTTCAGAATGTCAAAACTTAATGAAAGTGACACCAACAGAAAGGTCTCGACGAAACGAAGAAGTGAGCGTTGGTTTCACCTTAAACGGAGTTACGGTTGAGAAGTTACAAGGTGAAGAAGATCAGGGACCAATCTGTGAATATTTTCATCACCAACGGGTCCCTGAGTGGATAAGGCAAAACGGATTTCAGAAAATACTCCTTCTGACTTAGAAAACATACTTCAGGCCGAAGTAGAAATAGAATACACTTTATGAACAAGAAACATACTTTGAGCAGAACCGAACTGTAAATACGCTTTCAGGATCTGAAAGCGCACTCCCCGAAATACGTCTCCACTTAACGTACCTGGGCCCGGGTGTGTGGCTGGCACGTGGGGCCAGCGGCCAGGGGGGCCGAGTCAGGTCGTCGTCTTCCTCCTCCTGCCTCCCCGATCGGAGACAGTGGAGCGAAGCAGGGGAGGTGGGCGCGGCGAGGGGCCCAGGCGGCTCCGGCCAAGTCCGGCCAAGCGGAGGCCACCGGCGGTCGCGGATCGGCCGGCCGCAGCGGAGAGAGGCAGCAGGGACGGCGGGGATGCCTTGGGGAAGTGGCGACGGGAGGAGAACAGAGAGGAGCAGGGCGGGCGCCGGCGATGGAACGGGCTGCTCCGGCCACCTCAAACCAAGGCGCGGGCACCGGCGGCTTCGGGGCGGAGCACCGCACCCATTCAGAGGCAAAGGAGGCGCCGGAGAGTGGTGGAGAGGCGGTGGGACGCGGCGACCGAGGAGGCTACAGAGAGCTCGGGCGGTGGAGGTATTCGGCGAAACAGGGGCTCCGGCGAGGGGGCAAGTGGGTAGGGAGGTTCGCCGGGACGTGAGGAAGGCGGTGGAAAACACCAGAGGAGGAGAGGATGCTCGAGCTCGCCGGAACCAAGGAGGAACCGCGGCGGCCGAGGCGAACAGAGGCGAACTTCGGCGAGATGCCGTTGCTCCGGTGGGCTAGGAGGGACGAGGAGGGGCTTGGGAGCTGCGGGAGAGTCTAGGGGTCCTTATATAGGCTGAGGGGAGGCTTCTGGATCTCACGGGCGAGCTCCCGACCAAGCATTAATGGAGGGCAGTGGCTGGGCATGGCACGGGCATGGATCTAGCGGCTCATTCATGGCGAAAGGAGACGAACCATCGACGCAGGGTGATGCAGCGGCTCACGGGGCAGCTACTAGACATGGATGGAAGTCGAGACGACGAGGGAGGAGACGAGAACAGTGGCAAGAACAAGCCAGAGCTCGCCTGCAGCCATGACGCAAGCATGATCACCACGCGCACTGTTGCAAATTTATCGCTTTGGCCGGACCAACCATGTCTAGTGGATTGACCCTAGTGACCTTAGTATAACTGAGTAAATAAATCGTTCCAGGGGCAAGGAAGTGATTTGTAGAAGATCCCAAAGCAAACCAGCAGCCAAGTGTTTGTGCTGTGCAGTGGGGACACCAGCTTGGTAAGTCAATAAATACTTTGTCTGGTGATGATCATACACTAAGGTTACTACGATTACAAGAAATCAGCTTAAGAGAAGGAGTTTAGAGGGTGGTTGCTGTATAAAGTGCCATAATGGCCAGAAATGGGAATTTGGATGATGCACTCACATAGTTGCATCAATGGAGATGAAATTGGTTATGGACCAATTATTTGAAGATATTAAGATGCCCAAGGATTTTCATGCCATTTGGATGAACCAAAACAACACTTGCTTTAGAAAGATTTATTCTGACCAGAAACTTGGAAAAATTCCACAGGGCAAATGGTCAAAGGGATTGAGCCACAACTTGGTTGAGGGAATTTATATGGATGATAGAAGGCCTAGAAACATTTACAGCCGTAATGGAGCAAGATAAAATATACTTGCTTCACAAACTGAAAGTTTGACCAGAAAATAAGAATTTAAGCTGAGATCACATGGAGGCATTACATGAGCTCTACTTTGGTGGAGGGCTATGATATGATGATATGAAGGATCCTGCAAAATGGAAACTCATTTGGATATGCCTAGCTTGTACCTCCTTCACAAAGCTTCTTTCTGGACAGAAACTTTGGAAAATCATAATTAAATAATTACTAGGCAAATGGGGTTGCATTTTGTCATGTGGCAATTATATGGACACGAAAATATTTCCAAGGAGTTTGAGGTCAATTGGGAAAAGGAAAATGGCACTTGCTTCACAATGTGCCATTTGGGGCAGAATAGGAAATGAATTATTGGAGGATTATTTTTGAACATGGAAATGTAAAGTTTTGCTGTATTTGAGCAAGATATGACCCAAACAATTTATGAGAATTATTTGGATATTTAGGAGTGATGGAAATATAGGTTGCTTCACAACCTAGGGCAATTTGAGTTATTCCTTTAATAGAAAAGGAATATTCCCAATAAAAATAATATTGGGATTTGGGCTAGGATGAAAATGACAGGGTCCAGGGAAAGATTTGGGAATGACAAGCCACTCTGGAAGCAAAGAAGAGGGCATCTTCTTCAGTTTCCAGACCACAAAGCCACGAAAAAGAAAAACTCAGGCAAAAACCTCGGAAAAACAAAAGAAAAAGAAAGGGCCAAAAATCAGGCTGTCACAAACCTTACCCCCTTAAAGAAATCTCGTCCTCGAGATTTGGTTGCTTAGGGAACAAGTATGAATATTCTGACTTAAGAAAACCGTTTCCAACTCGGGTATCCTTTTTCCTTTATTGTTGTTCCCACTAAATTTTTATCTGACTGGCCCTGGGTGGTTTGCTTTACTGTATCCACATTCTGACAGATCTTACTTGGCTTGCTCGTGCTTATATGGGCTCCAATTTCTTTTTTAGATCTGTTGACTAGTTGAGTGTGATTTAATTATCACGACTGAAATATATGTCCGTCTCACAAATCCAAAAGTGATTTCCGCTGGGTGTGCCACCCGGCACTGACAACCTTTCATGTAATGATGATCATAATTTTCTGATGCAAACTCAAGCTCTGACTCATTGCATTGGGTTTCTCCACTAAATGCGGGTCCTTTGGGTTCCAAACAGTGAGTTAAAACATAACCGTTTCCTGACAGATTCTGACTCATCGCAGAAGTTTCTGAATCATCTTAACTGGTTCCACTGTCGTGAGTATCGGATCCGTACCAAATATTTGATTGTCTCCTGTCGCGGCCAGCATAAAGGGTTTGGCCTGTATGATAATATCTGCAGACTTGACTGACGGTGTTTCTGACAGAAAATTTTGTTCACGACAGGCTATCCATGATGATTCATATAAGTGAGGACTCAGGCTTCCACACTGTTATTCCTCATGCCGATTACTCATGTTGTAGGCATATCCATGTGGATCAATACTGACTTAGACTGTCCGGGGGATCTGCACCATGGGGGTTATGCAAAAAAATTCATACCTGCATCACTGGTCTTGCTCCTTCATTATTGTTTTCTTGGTCTGGATCCTGGGCTGAAAGAGCTGGGCCATATTGCTTCTTCATAGGTACTGTCGGTGCAATTTTTCGGCAATCGCAGCTTATCCTCATTTTTCTGACAGGGTACCTCATTAAATGGCAGGTTCAACACCTCTCAAGTTCTGATCGTTGGGAAATGATCATCCGAACCCTTTCAAGAAATCAACAAATAAATCAGTAGCCACCAGAATGGTCTTTACAACTCAGATCTGGGACATTACTGAAATAACTCAACCACGGCTCAAAAAGCAGCTCAGAGCATGAGACCGGGTCGATAAGAAGAAGGTGGCAGCTCCCTAAAATAGCCAAAAACAGCTATAGGGCTACTGTCACAAAAAGAAACTCAACAGTTGTACCAGACGGCCGAAAAGCATCTCAGAACTCGTGACAGTCGTTGAAGAGAGAAACAAAAATCGGCATCCACCCCGGATAGCTGGAAACAGCTCAGATCACAGGCGTGGTGCCGTCATTGGAGAAAAAGGGGACAAGGGCTCATCAGGATCATTTTCCAGGTTCGCAGGTACTTGTACTGAGCTCATTGATGTCGTCAATCCTCATAATCCTTTGTCACACTATGGTGTATACTAGGTTTGTTCTCTTAATCATCCTCACGTGGTTGTCAGATCCTCATCCGAGTGACTTGTAAGATCTTGGTGGTATGCTCACCGCATATATATGAGAATCTGATTTCCGAGACGTGTATTCTGACTGATTCTTGCTTCTGACCAAAATGTTGCGGATCTGATTCTTGGGATTCACTACCATATGCTATCAATTTGCAGCGTACTACCTTGTACCAATGTCTTACTGAGGAAGATTGGTTGGCTTGTGCTCGAAAATTTCATTGGACAGCTTGCTGAAGAAGACCGGGTATCGTGCTTCAGAAGCTTACCCCCTTAAAGACTTTGTTGGGGAAAGACTCAGTACCTTATGCCGGAAGATTTTGCGGTTGCTTACTGAAGAAGGCAGAGTACCTTGCACGGGAAATCATCCTTGTATCGTACTGAGGAAGATAGATGAATCTTGCCTTGGAAGCTTCTCTGGTATGTTGCGAGGGAAGATTGTGTTGCTTACACCAGAAGCTTCTCATTGTGATATGCGGACCGATTTCCACATTTATAACCATCTTAATTTTTTTGTTATTGATATCTTGTATGAAACGGGGTTTTGCAATGCTATCCTCCTTTCTGAGTATATGCCATATTTTTGCTTGCTTCCAGGTACATCGGGTTCCAAAAATCATCCTCAACGAAAAATTAAACTTGCATCTGAGCCATTCCTTTGATACTCTTCTGCCAACCTTGCACACAATTTATCTTCTTGCTGATTTAATCATTTTGTTGTGATGAGTGGACGCTAACGCAAACTTGATACTGATGGTCCATCCAGGATTTCTTTTGCATCCAGACAAGATATTCCCAATTTCACTGCAGTCAGCTGATAATTCCATTCTGTTTAGCTGAGTTTCCAAATGTATGCATTTCTTGCTGACTCTTCGGGTCCGGTGTCGGCTGACGAGCAACTTTAATAGGGGAAAATTTTGTATCACCGAAGGCCCAAAGAAAGGAACAACAGAAACGACTAAAACAAAAGCACACAAGCATTCTACTAATATAATTAATCAAGCAATCACCACATATTACTGCTACTCACACAATATGCATGCCTACTTAAGCACACAAATTTCGCGGAATCTCCGGTACTACGATCTAGCATGCTGTGCCGATGAGCACGAGGACGAATAAATGTGTGGAAGAATTGGTGTAAGCAGCGCTACACCAAGTGGCAACCTGAACTAGCTCAGAGGTAAGGACGTACTCGGTAATCATGCAGTAGGACACGAAGGTCGCAACCACATCATTATCAAGCGGACGTAAAAAGATCCGTACTCGTCCAAGAAATAGGATTGCGGGGAAAACTGAGGCTGCTGACATTGCCCTTCCTTGATAACTAAGATCATTAAGGGTTGCCAACACGACAAAATAAAAGAACGATCCGGGATAAAAGCATGTCCATCACCGAAACGATAGGCGGGACTGAAGGAAAGACATCGGTGCGATACCTGAGCACCATTTTTGCAAATAGTGTCGGGATCACTTGGCATCACTCTGCTGGGACAGAAATGACACCAAACACCGAAAGAAAAAGGAACTAGAGAAATGCAAAGGTTGAGCTGTAGTGGATCCGAACCGATGCCAGCTACACTCACCAGATAAACCGTTAGCGAATAAATAATGATCTATATGCATGCTATGCGACAGACAAATGCAGCAACCAAGTGCAACAAACAAACTAGGGTCTATACTACCGCTTCCTAACGTTCGCGCGGTCTAGGGCGTCCTATAGCTAGACCTGCTCTGATACCAAGCGCTGTGGCACCCCGGCTCAGAGAAACCGGAACGCCCCGTATTCCAGCCCAGAGATCGAGGAGAAGTCTTCTAGAATCCGGCACTGCTTAGCATAGAACAAACCAGCTTTCTATTATTACACGAGTATGAATACAAGGTCTCCGATATTACAATGAATAACATCGGTACGGCGAAACTACGCCATCCTCAGTTGCTCTATGCAAGCAGCAGAACAACTCGAAGCAGCGGAATAACTCTAGCAGCGGAACAACGAAGACGGTGGTGAACTCCACTCCGCAGGGACTCTGGCTGGAACGCTTATCCTAGCTCGCACGAACGGAAACCACGACAAGCACGCAATCAAATCCGGCATGACCTGCAAACTGGCATGACACGCCAGGTCAGTACATTGAATGTACTTGCAAGCTCACAATAATCCAGAAGCATTCAAGACAAACAACAGCATGGCAATTACAGGTTAAGCAGGGATTATCATGATATCATCAGAACAATATAGCATGAACAACATGATACAGCTAACACAACATGAACATATTAATCTCACAATACTAGCATGCAACATGATGACACTATATGCACCACTTATTCTGCTCGGGTTTCTTGGTAACCGTCACATGCATCACTTACCATCCTCGGACATCACATGATCATCTCAGGATCAAGTCAAGCTTGGTATAAACAATACCATAGCGATCAGTAAATGACCACAAGGAGCTTGATCTTTACCCATGACTCTCGCACAACATCACGAATATCCAACAACTCGGTATCCTCGATACCACGGTGATCCTTACGACGATCACAACCACGACCAACACTTGGTCTCAAACCGTGATCCTTACGGCGATCACAACCACGGGTTGTCATTAATCAAGTTATTCTTATTACTGTTGACTCATGGTGTGACCTACTTTCGACCTGGGCCCTTATCCGTGGGCGCGGCTATCGATAGATTTAATATACACTCTGCAGAGGTTAGTACACTGTACCCACACTACGGAACCCATGGCCTCGTACTCCCATTCGGGTGGACCAACGGCGTTCCGACAAAACCGTCCTACTGCCATGACACTCTCCCGGCCACTCCAACTCACTCCCCTCTGGGCTAAGTCATGGGTGGCCCCGTGTCTACCAAAGACACCAACGACCACCGTCGTGGCCCGTCCCACACGGGGACATGGATCCAAAAAAAACTCAACAACGGGCACACAAGGTTATGTCCGCCTACCTGATCAGGGTAGCGCGCGCCCATAACCTTCCCTCGTTGGAGGCACCGACGAGAGGCACAACAATAGACCCAGTTAGGACCGTCCCATACCGGTAAGCGTGGTTGCACTGGTCAGCATCGATTCAGCGGCACCATGACTCAGCCAACAGTTGTTAAAGTTCAATTTAATCCGGTTAACTTGAATGCAAATATGATGAGCCATGATAAAATGCATGAACAGGATATCAACATAATCATGAGGGTACCACATAACTATCCACCATATCAACTATGAATCATATCCAACTGAACATGGCATAATGAAGAGCATGAACATCATAAGTACATACTTCTCCGAAACATAGCATGACCACTAGCATCAACCATAAATATCATGCAAGAACATATCAACAATGCCATCATGCAAGCATTTAACCAACTGGATGTAAAGGGACATGCATAACGACGGTACTCGGGACAGACGACAGTCGTGCACCGAAGACCATCACCATCATCAGCATGTACTACTATCAAGCATGGCAATATGAAAGGAATACTAGCAACTAGCATGGGCATGACAACCAGGTGCATAACAACATAGCAAGAAAGTAAGCACTAGTCCAGAAGCATTACCGAAACAACGGTAACCATATTTTAAACAAGCAAACATTTAATAAAGATTCAAGTTGAAAACCATGGCTACTACATGACTATCATGCAAGTGGGTATTGTGGCTTGCCTGGGGGTGAAGAAGGCACCGGGGAGAAGTGCGGTGAAGCCGCGAAAAGATTTGCCGGAAACAGTTCTCTCTCGGAGGGGTTGTTTACGTGCAAGGGCAAAATAGTCATTTTAAGAATGTCAAAACTTAATGAAAGTGACATCAACAGAAAGGTCTCGACGAAACGAAGAAGTGAGCGTTGGTTTCACCTTAAACGGAGTTACGGTTGAGAAGTTACAAGGTGAAGAAGATCAGGGACCAATCTGTGAATATTTTCATCACCAACGGGTCCCTGAGTGGATAAGGCAAAACGGATTTCAGAAAATACGCTTTCTGACGAAGAAAACGTACTTCAGGCCGAAGTGGAAATAGAATACGCTTTATGAACAAGAAAACATACTTAGAGCAGAACTGAAACTAAAATACGCGCTCAGGATCTGAAAGTGTATTGCCGGAAATTCGTCTCCACTTAACGTATCTGGGCCCGGGGTGTGTGGCTGGCACGTGGGGTCCAGCGACCAGGGGGGCCGAGTCAGGTCGTCGTCTTCCTCCTCTTGCCTCCCCGATCGGAGACAGAGGAGCGAAGCAGGGGAGGTGGGCGCGGCGAGGGGCCCAGGCGGCTCCGGCCAAGTCCGGCCAGGCAGAGGCCACCGGCGGGCGCGGCTCGGCCGGCCGCAGCGGAGAGAGGCAGCAGGGACGGCGGGGATGCCTTGGGGAAGTGGCGACGGGAGGAGAACAGAGAGGAGCAGGGCGGGCGCCGGCGATGGAACGGGCTGCTCCGGCCACCTCAAACCAAGGCGCGAGCACCGGCGGCTTCGGGGCGGATCACTGCACCCATTCAGAGGCAAAGGAGGCGCCGGAGAGTGGTGGAGAGGCGGTGGGACGCGGCGACCGAGGAGGCTACAGAGAGCTCGGGCGGTGGAGGTATTCGGCGAAACAGGGGCTCCGGCGAGGGGGCAAGTGGGTAGGGAGGTTCGCCGGGACGTGAGGAAGGCGGTGGAAAACACCAGAGGAGGAGAGGATGCTCGAGCTCGCCGGAACCAAGGAGGAACCGCGGCGGCTGAGGCGAACAAAGGCGAACTTCGGCGAGATGCCGTTGCTCCGGTGGGCTAGGAGGGACGAGGAGGTGCTTGGGAGTTGCGGGAGAGTCTAGGGGTCCTTATATAGGCCGAGGGGAGGCTTCTGGAGCTCACGGGCGAGCTCCCAACCAAGCATTAATGGAGGGCAGTGGCTGGGCATGGCACGGGCATGGCTCTAGCGGCTCATTCATGGCGAACGGCGACGAACCATCGACGCAGGGTGATGCAGAGGCTCACGGGGCAGCTACTAGACATGGATGGAAGTCGATACGACGAGGGAGGAGACGAGAACAGTGGCAAGAACAAGCCAGAGCACGCCTGCAGCCACGACGAAAGTGTGATCACCACGCGCACTGGTGCCAATAGCTCGCTTTGGCCGGACCAACCATGTCTAGTGGATTGACCTAGTGACCTTAGTATAACTGAGGAAATAAATCGTTCCAGGGGAAAAGAAGTGATTTGCAGAAGATCCCAAAGCAAACCAGCAGCCAAGTGTTTGTGCTGTGCAGTGGGGACACCAGCTTGGTAAGTCAGTAAAACATTTGTCTGTTGATGATCATACACTAAGTTGACTACTATCACAAGAAATCAGCTTAAGAGAAGGAGTTTAGAGGGTGGTTGCTGTAGAAAGTTCCATAATGTCCAGAAATGGGAATTTGGATGATGCACTCACATAGTTGCATCAATGGAGATGAAAATGGTTATGGCCCAATTATTTGAAGATATTAAGATGCCCAAGGAGTTTCATGCCATTTGGATGAACCAAAACAACACTTGCTTTAGAAAGATTTATTCTGACCAGAAACTTGGAAAAATTCCACAAGGCAAATGGTCAAAGGGATTGAGCCACAACTTGGTTGAGGGAATTTATATGGATGATATAAGGCCTAGAAATATTTACAGCCATAATGGAGCAAGATAAAATATACTTGCTTCACAAACTGAAATTTTGACCAGAAAATAAGAATTTAAGCTGAGATCACATGGAGGCATGAAATGAGCTCTACTTTGGTGGAGGGCTATGATATGATGATATGAAGGATCCTGCAAAATGGCAACTCATTTGGATATGCCTAGCTTGTACCTCCTTCACAAAGCTTCTTTCTGGACAGAAACTTTGGAAAATCATAATTAAATAATTACTAGGCAAATGGGGTTGCATTTTGGCATGTGGCAATTATATGGACACGAAAAGATGTCTAAGGAGTTTGAGGTCAATTGGGAAAAGGAAAATGGCACTTGCTTCACAATGTGCCATTTGGGGCAGAATAGGAAATGAATTATTGGAGGATTATTTTTGAACATGGCAATGAAACGTTTTGCCGTATTTGAGCAAGATATGACCCAAAAAATTTATGAGAATTATTTGGGAATTTTAGGAGTGATGGAAATATAGGTTGCTTCACAACCTAGGGCAATTTGAGTTATTCCTTTAATAGAAAAGGAATATTCCCAATAAAAAGAATATTGGGATTTGGGCTAGGATGAAAATGACAGGGTCCAGGGAAAGATTTGGGAATGACAAGCCACTCTGGAAGCAAAGAAGAGGGCATCTTCTTCAGTTTCCAGACCACAAAGCCACGAAAAAGAAAAACTCAGGCAAAAACCTCGGAAAAACAAAAGAAAAAGAAAGGGCCAAAAATCAGGCTGTCACACCATATCTTTTATTCTGTTAGGTTTTTGGGGATTCTAAAAATCTTCAACGGGGTTCCAGTCGGTTAGGCGTCGCGTGATCCGAAGACTTATTACACTTGAAGACTGTGTATCTTCCAGTCGGTTAGGCGTCGCGTTCTGAGGATCCAAGAGTCATTGTGGATCGCCGGTGAACAAAGTCTGTGGAGGTTTGGAAGTCTACCTTGAAGAATTACCTGAGTGATTGGGCGAGGATTGAGTGTCCTTAGCTCAAGGGAAATAAGGTGAAGACGTGGTCTTCTGAGTTTAATGTCAGCATCCCTAACCAGACATACAGTTGTCACAACAACTGGAAGTGGTCTACCAAATCCTTGTCTTCACCAAGCAACTGGTTCTATCCCCTCCCTCATTTAAATTACTGTTTGTCTTTGTGAAGTGATTGCTTGCTTGCCTGATCTGTTTGACTTCATTGTGTGATGACTTTCGCTCTGCTCACGTGTTTGGTTTCATATTGTCTTCCTATTCCGATATGTTCTACCTAGCTGCTATTTGTCTTTGTGCTTTCACTGTACTATTTACTTGACTATGGCTTATCTAGCGTAGTTTATCTTCCACTACATATCATATAGGTGTTATTTGATTGTCTGCCTTCAAAGACATTGCGTCTTTCGAAGACTTCCATAAAAATCGTCTATTCACCACCCCCCTCTAGTCGATAACTAGCACTTTCCTGTTGGTTGCCCAAGATGAAGCCCGAAGATTGTACCTAGATAGTCAACTCACAAGCGCAAACATTGTACAGTGTGGGCAGGGTCGGCCCTGAGGGGGGGGGGGGGGGGGGGGGGCGGCCGCTCGGGGCCCCATCAGATCGCACATAGTCTACGGGACTGAGAGGCTGGGACGCTAATCACTAGTATTATTAGGCCTGATTGATTGATACGCATGCATAGCATTGACGTAGCAGCAAAGGCCTAGCACCCACACACGGCTTAGCCTATGGTCCTGGGAGGCTAAGTCGTGCGTGGGTGCCATGCCCAGTGGCGGAGCCAGGAAATGTGGATCAGGTGGGCCAAGTGCTGTCAAAGTACGTTAAGGAGGGCCAAAGCATAGGAAAATAGACATTTAACATCAAAATATTGCTAATTATGCATTGTTCATCAGTGAATTAGCAGCAAATTCCAAACGTCAGCCAGGGCCCCTGCTGGTCCCACTATCTCCGCCACTGGCCATGCCCTCATGCAAGAGTCCACTATGACCGCGAGGGCGAGCCTATGGGCCTGGGAGGCAGGACCACAAGAGTACACGCTGCAATATCGTCAGTTCCTTCCAAGGGCAAGTCGTGATGATCCATATCCCAGGCCCCAGGTCGCGAGGCGAGTTGCTGGCGGTGCTGGACGAACCTCTGC
The DNA here is from genome assembly GCF_018294505.1 of Triticum aestivum. Taxonomy (NCBI): domain Eukaryota; kingdom Viridiplantae; phylum Streptophyta; class Magnoliopsida; order Poales; family Poaceae; genus Triticum; species Triticum aestivum. Next base: position 71,039,958 of record NC_057799.1, on the reverse strand, counting down.
CAGAGTGCAGCACGCCGACGAACTCGGCTATGCTCTTTGGTCTCTAGACGCTAGATGTGCATGCACGCCATCAAGCACCTCCTGCCGGAGCCAGACGCAAATTCACATCGCATTATCATCGAGATCTGACCGATCAAGGTATATCATATCTTCAACTTATCACTCCTCATGTCCTATCGGTATATATCTATCTATCTAATTTATCATGGGTTCATGTTCCCTCGTTCGTTGCATTGTGTGATGCGATTTGCTCCATCACCCATCCTCATGCATCTAGGAAGATTCACAAACATAGGTCTACAAGAGCCCCATAATTCCTACACTGGTGTTTGCCTTGTCACACGCAACATGTAGCGCGGTCCGTTGCGCTATATTAGTGTTCTATGTGTATCGTGTGGATTTTTGGAATCTGGATATACGCTAATTATGTAATTTATCTTCATATACATCATTCATATATAGCTTGCACTTTCAAGCTTTGATGCAAATTTTTAGCACTTTGTGTTATCATGACGTTTAAAAAGCATATGTGTTTGGCTGCAAAAAAAGGAAAAAATATATTTGACCTGAAATTTGATTTTTAGATGTGCTTATTGGCAACATTTCGTACATATATCAATTATTACTGCTCTGCTATTTATACGAAAAGGGCCCCGAGTTTTAGGTTTGCCCCGGGACCCCAAAAATCTCATGACCGACCTTGCGCGTGGGCTCAAAGCAGTGATCTACTGGTATGGTAAGTAATTATGAATTGTTCTTTGTGAACTAACTCATGCTATGTGTTTGTTATGTCTATATGGGTTAGGTGTTTCTCATGGGATTGCGTCAAAAGAAATATTTCCAGTAGCCTATGTGAAGATGACATTAAGTGGTGATGATCATCGAGTTTGAGAAGTACAAGTGCAACATGAGCATCTGGAGGTTATATGCTCTGAAGCTTACAGTCCACATCGTGATAATGTACATGTGAAAATGTTCTTAAGTGAAATATGGGGAGGCAATTCGAGAATCTTGACCAAGTAATCATGGTCACTACCTCCTAGATGTTTTGGTGGTCTTGGCTTGGTTAGCTATCTGGAGATGGCAATGCCTCCTCGTCCTTGTTGTCGGGGGCAACAAATGTCTCTCTGAGGTGGATGAGGCCAGGAGCGGCATTGAGCGCAACGCTTGGCGGTGCTCGCCAAGACCAAGGTGTTGCCCCGGATGACAGTGACGATAAACTCGGAGGCCATGCCTACATGGTCACCATACACTACCTAGTATAGTTTAATCTTGTTTTAGTTTGGTCTGCATTAAGTTTTTGTCAAACTTCTTAAAATTTTGTTAGGTTGCATGTAAAATATCATACTTCGTTAAATTTTGTTTGTATTTCGTGTTTGCTTCGTTTGAAATGGGATGACATTTGACGGACATTCTCGGATGGTCTGCGCTCAGCCGGATGTCCGCTTACACGCCGGACGTACCCACGAAAATTTGTTGACATCTGTTTGGTGAGTCAGCAGATTTCCTCTGTGTGTTCGCCGGACAAAAAAAGACATCCAATCTGGCTCACCAAATTTTTCCAGGCAGTCGGAACTATCTGAAATCCCACAAACTCAAACCAAATCAAGGTGAAGTATGGGGGCGTTCGAGCATTCCACATACACCGTCAACTCAACTTCGGACCCCGCCATAAAGACACCTTTTCATTTCCCTCCTTATCTCTACTCTCTCCATTTAACAAGGGATGGACAAGTAGGAAATTTTGGGGATACATCATTCGATGGTCGACGCCTGGCTGGATGTATGCAGACACGTGCATGTGTCTGTGAACATTTGGGGCGTCCATTTGCTAACTACCGTTGGAGATGCCCTTATAGCTGCAAAGCAAATTGCTCCAAACGCATTTTCATGATGATTTTGGTTTTCACTATAACGATGGGTAGTCGTATTACGATATATCCTATAATATATCTTGTTTTTTATTTTATTTTATTTCAAATATATATTTTTCTATTTTCATTATTACGTACTTCGAAGAGGGTAGACATGAACTTTTCCAAAAAATATGGGGATTGAAATAGTTCAACCTATATTTGAAAATATTGTTTATATTCATTGTATTTCTAAGATACTCAATTATTAACAAATTGAAAACACTGTATTTTGTAAACTATTCAACATGTGTTAAAAAGTATTGTGTTGAACTTTTCAATATCAATGTCACAGAATAATTTTTTAATAAATGTTGAACTTTTCTTGAAATACGCATTGCCTATTCTTTAATGCAAGATGGTCATTTTCAAAAAACACGTTATAATTTTTTAATACATGTGAAACATTTTCCAAAAACATGTTGAACATTTTTCAAATGCACTAACACCTTCTTTAAGTTTATCGCAGTTGTAAATTTTCTTACGTTCATTTTTTTAATGGTAAAATAAATATAAAGAACTTGAAAATGGAAAAAAGGAAAATTGCGCAAGCCCAGAGAAGCGCCATATATAATAAAAATCGCTTGAGAGGTACATACCAACCAAAGCGGATTTTTGGAGCTTGTTCGCCACTGAGCACGTTTTTTGGAAGGCTAAAAACGGGCACTTTAAAGTTTCAAAAAAAGATGATTGTTTTCAAGAAAAAAAATATGCATATGCTCTAAGTGACTTTCAAATTTTGTTCAAAATTATGTTATATTATACCCTGCACAAAAAGAGAAAAATCCGTCGAGAAAAAACAGGCTGAATTTCCATGTATTTGTTTTTTTATCTCTCACATACAAACAAATATTTGATGAAAATCCCCACGGATATATTACACCTCTGTGTGTGATTTTTCAAAAAGAAAAAAAAGGAAAAAAATGCTGTAAAATATGTTTCTTTGAACTTAAGAAAAGGGCACAATGTGAGTGTGCTCCGAAGTTACTTTTTGCATAGCGATGCAATATATAAAGTTCGACCTCTTCAATATCTACCTAGCAAAGTATGGCCCGGTTGACAACCTGTGCGTGTAATGCAATCCACGATCACGAGGTCTCAGGATCGATCCTGCATCACGCAATTTCTTTTTTCTAATTTGTGGGGCTTTCCTACATGAGTAAATGAAATATGAGGGGGCGGGTTCACAAGAAATTCCTGACCCATGGGCCACCAAGCGCCTTCCCAGCTCTTAGTGGTGACAGGTGCGCCACTGCCACGCTTGCACGCCACATGGGCTGGATGTACATCATGACACGGTCATAGACAAGTTAAGGCACATCCAGTCTATTGAACTCATTGTGAGATATAAGCATCATTGTTTGTGTTGTTTCTTTACCTTCTTTCATGTTTTCATGTTCTTACTTATATCTTGTTGCTTTAGAAAGAGATTGAAGAACAAACAAGTTGTTTATTTCTCTGAAAGCCCTTTGCCCCTTTCAACTATTGCGCAACATTGATATGCCGAAATGCTGTGCCTTTTCAGTCTTATACTCAGGTGGAAGGCCGGTCATGAAGATTAAGCTCTTTTCACTTCTTCTACATGTCCCTGTTTTGTTAGGATGCTATTGATTTGATGCGAGAGCTAAGATGAATCGACGAGTCACAGAATCGAAGTATTGTTCAAATCATTTATTTAGTTTTGAGAGATATTGTTGTCCTTGAGATATTTATGTCTGGCCAGCTTATGTTGATTAAGCTATTATGTTATCTGGTGCATTTCGATCATTTTCTTTCGGAGACATGAGCAATTTTGCAAAAAGAACAATGTCCATTAATGTCCATTTTGCAATACTTCCGTTTCGGTACACCCCCCCTAACACATCGAGGGCTCAGATTATTCCATACCCCTTCATAACAAAGGGCAAGATGGTCTTTTCTTAACGTTTTTTAGTAGTTGGTCTTTTGCTAAAGACCGTCTACGTCTCGCGTCGTATACAAATTGCACAGGTGCTGGGCCTGCCCATTAAGCTACCACGTTCAATATAAGCGCAACCTAAAAATACAAGGAAAAAGCGCCGTATACAAATTGCACAGGTGCTGGGCCGGCCCATTAAGCTACCACGTTCAATATAAGCGCAACCTAAAAATATAAGGAAAAGGGAGAGATTACGAGGAGCTCAGATTATTCCATACCCCTTCATAACAAAGGGCAAGATGGTCTTTTCTTAACGTTTTTTTAGTAGTTGGTCTTTTGCTAAAGACCGTCTACGTCTCGCGTCGTATACAAATTGCACAGGTGCTGGGCCTGCCCATTAAGCTACCACGTTCAATATAAGCGCAACCTAAAAATACAAGGAAAAAGCGCCGTATACAAATTGCACAGGTGCTGGGCCGGCCCATTAAGCTACCACGTTCAATATAAGCGCAACCTAAAAATATAAGGAAAAGGGAGAGATTACGAGGAGCTCAGATTATTCCATACCCCTTCATAACAAAGGGCAAGATGGTCTTTTCTTAACGTTTTTTTAGTAGTTGGTCTTTTGCTAAAGACCGTCTACGTCTCGCGTCGTATACAAATTGCACAGGTGCTGGGCCTGCCCATTAAGCTACCACGTTCAATATAAGCGCAACCTAAAAATACAAGGAAAAGGCGTCGTATACAAATTGCACAGGTGCTGGGCCGGCCCATTAAGCTACCACGTGCAATATAAGCGCAACCTAAAAATACAAGGAAAAGGGAGAGATTATGAGGATTTGAACTCAAGACCTCCAACCAAACAACACAAGCCGATAGCCACTACAACCAACCACTGCTTGTGTTAAGTTCTTGCGAGAAATATATAAGAAAACACACTAGCGTACATATATATGAAATATTTTCTGAAAAAATCTTAAACTTTTATTAAAAAATGCAAACAATTTTAAAATGCCGAATAGTTTTGGAATTTGTGAACCATATTTGAGAAATTTTATTTTGAAAGTGAACAAAATTTTGAAACACAAACAATTTCCGAACAATTTTTAAAATTTGTGGTTTTCTTTTCTGGGGGCTTTTGCTTGTCCCATTTTCCTTTTTATTTTTCAATTTTATTTTGATCTTAATTATATTTAAAAAAAATCATGAACTGTTTTAAAATAGTGAACCTTTTCTTAAATCCATGAACTTTTGAAATTCGGAAATATTATTTTTATTATTGTGAACTTTAATTTCAAATCTGTGAACGTTTTTACACATCCAAGAATTAATTTCAACTTTATGAATTTTTTCCAATGCCTGGGAGTTTTTTTCAAATTCATGAACATCTGTTTTTAAAATTCATGTTTTTTTTCAAATCTATTAATGCTTGGGCAGGCCCAACAGGCACCCGATAGGAGAGGTGCCATTGCCTAGTTGGGCTAAAGCCTAAGATTTTTCGTACTTTTCTATTTTTAGTTTTTTCCTTAATTTGTTTTTCTCCTTTTTGAAACTTATCTAAAATTTTGAAATATTTTTGTAGTGCCAAAAATGTTCATATTTTCAAACATTGTTCACAATTTTTAAAAATATTCTGAAATTAAAAAAATTGTTCATGTTTACATTTTTTGTTCACAATTTATGAAATGTTTGCAATTTGTGGATAATATCAATTGTTGGGAATTTGTCCACAATTTTAGAAAAAGTGTTCAAGTTTATAAAATTTTCATACACAATTTGAAATTCCATAATTGTTCACTAATTTCAATAGATTGTTAGGATATAGGAGAATGTTCATGTTGATTGGTAATACCAAAAAATGGAAATAACAGAGGCATTCTTAATGAGAAACTACATGCCCACAGATGCACCCATTTGGCCTAGTCTAGCACACTCTTCTCAATAGGTGTTTTTTTTCTATTGATGAATGACCCCAACTTCATGAAATAGCCTGACATGGATACATGAAACATCCATGCCATATTTGAACAACTTCCGACACTATTTGCAAGTTGTGACACGTCCACCCATTTATCAACCCTTCTCATCGAGAAAACTGTAAAAATGCAAAAGTTGTTAAAAATACAAACAATTTGGCACGATGCCTTGAATTTATCATAGAAGCTGGTGGAAAAAAATTGGAGCCATTCGACAGATGTCGAAAACCAACGTGCTTTCAAAAGGACCCTTCTCACCCTACCCGAACCCCTTCGTTGCACATGGTCTATTTTTGGACATCCTTAAAATTACCTCAACTTTGCAAACAGGTGGACATACCCACGATAGGCATCCATGCCTGGTTTGAACGACTTTCGACACCGTATGCAAGTTATGACACGTCCAGTTATTTGTCGACCTTTTTCTATCGAGAAAACTTCAAAAAATGCAAAATTTGTAGAAAAACGAAACAACTTGACATGGTGCCTTGAATTGGTCATATAAGGCCATGCAAAAAATTGGGGCCATTTCAAGCTTGTCAAGAAATAATGTGGTCTCAAACAGAGCCTTCTGGGCTACCCTGACACCCTCCTTTGAACAAGGTCTAGTTTTAGACATCCTTGAAACGACCCTAAATTTTGTCAGAAGGTGGGCATGCCCATGCTAGGCGTCCATGTTAGATTTGAATTATTTTCGACACCGTATGCAAGTTGCGACAGGTCCTACCATTTATAGGCTTTTTTGACCAAGAAAACTCCAGAAAAATACAAAAAAATTTGAAAACCAAAACAACGTTGCATGGTGACTTGAATTGGTCATACAAGGTCATGAAAAAAGTAGAGGCAATTTCAGGGATGTCGAGAAACAACGTGCTCTCAGACGGAACCTTCATACCCGGACAGCCTCCGTTGAATATGGTATAGTTTTGGACATTCTTAAAATAATATCAACTTTTTCAAGCTGGTGGACATACGCATACCCATGGTAGTCATCAATACCAGGTTTGAACGATTTGCAACACCATATGCAAGTTGTGACACGTCGACCATTGTGTCAGCCTTTTCTGACCGAGAATACTCCAGAAAATATAAAATTTGTCGAAATGTACGTGAAAGGAATATTGATTTATGAAGAATGATATTTCAAATTATGTATGCTAAGAATTAGGTACTATACACTTCGTGTGAAATTTCAAATTTTCAATAGGGTTAACCTATTATTTTTAGGGAAAATTATCCTATATATGATTACATGTGTTAGCCGAGACGTGCAACGCAAGCTTACTAGTGTGACAAAAGTTTGTGAAATTGCAAAAAGTTCATCGGTTTGAAAAAAGGTTAAGAATTTGAAAAAAAGTTCACAAATTTGGAAAAAAAAGTTTGCAAAATAAAAAGTTCATAATTTTGACAAAACAAAGTTCACGAATTTTATAAAAGTTTGTGAAATTCAAAAAAGTTCATTGACTTGAAAAAAGGTTAAAGAATTTTTATAAAAGTTAATTTTTTTTGAATTTTATATCATGAAATAGATAAAAGTTTGCGATATTGAAAAGTATTCATTCATATGAAAAAACTTCACAGATTTAGAAGATAAGTTCACGGATTTAAAAAATGTTCACAAATTTAAGAAAATTAAAAGAGAAAAGAGAAAATAAGAAGAAATAAATAAAAATAAACCGAAGAAAAAAGGCAAAAAGAAAAACAGACAGATAAGATGCACAACAAGATGCATAAAAGAAGAAGCTAGGCACAACAAGGGCGCTGTCCTATATGGTTATTGCAGGTAGAGATAAACCAAGAGGTTGGGTGTCCGATACTACTCACCAACTTATTTTTTTGAAGCTTAAAAAACAATAAAATAATAAATGGGCCAGGCCCAGGATGGAGGGGGACGTGCGCCAGTTGTCTATGTACGTATAGCTCGTATACCTCACATACGGAGGTGTCTATACGTTATGATCAAATGACCATACTATCCTTATACGGTTTGTGGAGGGGGGGGGGGGGGTACCGAAGCACTTTTTGATCAAGAAATCTTATGGAGTGCTTGAACTTTCTCTATGTTCCTTGATGGACAATATTAATGCCATGCTGCTTGGATATTCTTTTTCATGTAGGGCCTTTCGTTACAGTTTGGATCCGTGCAAATGGCTAACGAGAGAAATCAAGACCAGTATGCTTTTCGTCGCCAGAACAATGCCATTTTGAACTAAACAAAAACTAAGTTACGTCCTGAACTATTTGCGGCTTATTCCAAGCTGCCATCAAAATATTTACAGAGATCTTCCAGGCTAACAATTATCTCTGTCGTCTTAGTTGGCCGCTTCCCTGCTGCATGTATTGTGAGGCCCTTCGTTTAAAACAATACGCACGTACACTAGCTAGCATGATCGAATCAATCCGGCAAGAAAGAAGATTACTGAGTGGCAACAGACACGAACACGATTAATGGCAACAGCAAACAGGTGATGTGATGATTACAACAGGGAGCCATGCATGCATGTACTAATGTAGTACTCCTACATAGTACTGTACATGGCCGGCCGTGATTAACTCCAACATTCCGACGACTCTAGCCTAGCTCTCGGCGACGGTCGGCATGTTCTTGACGTCGTCCACGGCAACGCGCACAGTTCGAGGGAACTGTCCGTGGTAGATCACTTCAATGTAGCCAGCTTCATCTGCGTCGGAGAAGACGACGGCGCTGCGCCAGAGGACGAGCCTCCTGCCCGTCGGCCGCAGGGTCCCTACGCGCGTCCGCACCCTCACGGTCATGCCCGGGATCGTCTTGATGCGCTCTTGTCCGGCTGTCGTCTTGGTGTTGGTGGTAGCTGCTCTTGCTGCCGCGTGCGGATTCGTCGCAGATACCTTCACGGTGGCAGGGGCAGCGCCAGCTGAAGCCGGCGGGATGAACGCGATCGGGCATGGTGGTGACGGGGCGGTGGATTTCCTGGGAGTTCCGGCGCTCGCGACGGCGGGAACCTTCATGCTGCTGCTGGACGCCAGGAAGATGAGCGGATGAAGGCGCGGCGGGGCCGTGCACCTCTCTTTCACCCCCCCCATCGGCACGTAGGAGATCCCCTTGGTGGCAGCCTTGACTATTGAGAGCGGGATGGGCACGCGTCGGACCTGCTTGCCCCAGTCGTCGGATCGGCGCAGCGGCGAAGGCGGCAGCCCGGGGAATGTCTTCTCAACTCTGCCCTTGGTCATGTTGACGGCCTTCCTGCGTCGCTGGAGCTCACGGCGGATTTTGTTGAGGCCCGGCGATCGCTGCGCCATGAGAGTCGCCATCGTGATTGTGGAGAAGCGAAAGAAGGATTCTTGATGTGAAGTTGCGGAGGAGGAACTAACAAAGATCAAGTGTTGGGTCACCTTATATCTACCTCGACGCAGCAGAGTTGTTTTCGGAGGGAAAATCGTAGGAAGTAAGCACGGCCTATGATCGGAACCAGAGAGAACAATTAGCTTGATGAGATGAGTTCGTGCAGGCCGACACCATGCGGACTGTGACGGTGACGCAAGATCACCACGCGGCCCCAGAAGCCCTCTACACCGGCCACGCCCGCGCTCCACCTAGAGGCCGGCGACGATGCACGCCTGAAACCCGCGGGGACGCCAACGGGACAATAGGTGGCGTGGGCTAGGGACTGACTATCTGCATCTTTCTGATGCGGAGGCCGGGATGCCCCTCCCTTTTGAAAAAAGGGACTCACTACCAGTCAGTCGACTAAATTTGTGAATTGGGTCAGTCATTTTTTCTGCATGCAGCATGTGGTGTGGTGTGGCGTGGCAAGTGCGTGCGCGTGTGAGCTAGCTTAGAGCATCTCTAGCAGACCTCGCATCCCGCTGACCCACAAAACGCGTTTGCAGTTCACGGAAAACGCGTTTTAAGGGTCGGTTTTTGCTGCGGCAGAACAGACCCCTCAAACTTAAACTGTAAAATGGAATATTCACTTATATTCTTTTCCCACCTCTTTTTACTCCTCTCGTCCGTGTCCATGGTCAGCTAGCTTGCTCCCGCAAAACCGACAAATAACACACGAAGCGGTCAAAAATGAAGCTGCAGGATCCATCCATTAGCTAACTAGCTATGCTCGAATCGATCGAGAGCTAGCTAGCTAGCTCTGCTCCAAACCATCCAGGAGTGAGCTAGCTAGCTAGCCTAGCTCGAATCCATCTAGGAGCGAGCTAGCTAGCTAGCTCCTCCATCACCGCGCGCTGCGGCCGGGGCGGCCGGCGCGGACGGACGGGCGCAGGGGTCGGGCGGCCGGGCGAGCTTCATGGTCGGGCGGACTGGCGGCCGGGCGAGCTTTATGGCTGGGCGGCCGGGCGAGCTTCATGACGTTGGCGGGAGCAAAGATTTCTCAACCGCCAACGTTGACCGGTATTCAGGATCCTGAAAATGTTGCCTTCAAAACTGTAGATACGAGGGTTTTGGCTTCACGTTCACGGGGCCCCTTAAAATTTTTAAGAGTCGGACGATTTTAAGGGGTCTGTTCGGGCCCCTTTTTTTGACTGACACTGAAAAAACGGTTATTTTGCGGGTTTGGCCACTTATGCGGGGTCTGCTAGAGATGCTCTTAGCTCAGGCTGGTCATGGCACGATGAGCTAGCTAGCTCCGGCTGGCCATGTCCGTGCATGAGCTTGCTAGCTCCTGATGCGTCTGTGCGTGAGCTTGCCGACCCCGGCTATGTCTGCGCGTGAGAGTATCTCCACTAGGGCCCCCAAGACGCCCCCAAGCCACTTTTTAGGCACCGGCAGAAAAAAAAGCGCCCAGCCACGCCCCCAAGGCCTTGATTTGCGCCGGTTTTGCCCAAAAATACGACCTGCGATCTCAGGCGAACCCCAACAACTTGGGGGCAGCTGGGGGCGCCGACACTAACTTTTGCATGCAAATGGTCCACTGGTCTGTGTCCCCAACTCCTTTTCTCTTCTCCTGGCCCACTCACGTGAGAGAGCAGACTCCCTTTCTCCTCTCCAGGCCCACACTCCCTCTCTCCCCGGCGTCTTCTATGCTCTCCATGTACTCCGGGCGGGCGAGGCCGGAGCTGATGAGGCCGAGGCGGGCGCTGGCCGGAGCAGGCGGGGCGGGCGTGGCCGGAGCTAGCGAGGCGGGGGCGCTGGCCGGAGCTGGCGAGGCCGGTACGGGCGCTGGCCGGAGCAAGCGAGGCGGGGGCGCGGGCCGGAGCAGGCGAGGCGGGCGCGCGCGACGGGAAGCGCAGGGGCTAGCTACACAACGACGGCAACACGGCCAGCTGTCCTAGGTCCGCACGCGATGGCTGTGGGAGCTCGCCAGCACGCCCGCCCGTGGCTGCAGTGGTAGGCCGTCAGCACCGGCGGAGGAGGCCCCGGGCGCGCTGGCCACGGGCGGCCCCGGCCAAGACGAGCCACGCACCGGCGAGCGCAGCCCTCGCACGGGCACGACTTGCGGCGGCCAGGGCGCCACGGGCGCGCCGGCCAGCGGCGGACAGGGCGGGAGGCCGGGCGGCGCGTGGGGCGTGGCGTGCCGGGCGCCCCCCTTCCTCCTCCTCCTCCTCCTCTCCGTCCTCGTCGGCGGCGGCCAGGAGCGGGCGCACGCAGGCGCGGCCAGGCGCGGGCGCGGCCACGGGCGCGAGCAGCGGTGGCCATAGCGGGCGGGGGCAGCAGCGGCCAGCGGAGGCGAGGATGCTCGGGGGTGGAAACGACTGGAGATTTTTTCGTCCCCATGACTAAATTCTCGCCGGCACCCCCCAAGCGGCGAAAAAAATGCCTCCTAGGGGGCTCAACGGCTGGAGATGCTCTGAGTTAGCTAGCTCCGGCTGGCCGTGCCATGATATTACGCTGCACAAAGAAGAAAGAAAATAAAAACGCATAAAACAAATAATGATAGAAAATTGCACATGATTGACAGAAAATGCATTGTTTCATAATATGATGCAAAAATAAGCATACAGTAGCGCAACTTTTACACAACGGTATGAATCACAGACATATTGCTTAAAAATTGAGTGAGTGAATATCCATGTTACGGGGGCTAATATTTAATAGGCGCCTATTCTTTTGGGCGTTCAGTCAAAATACACACAATTTACATGAAAATTACATCATTTTATATTAGGCAAGAATAAGCTTGCAATAGTGTAATTTTCACCAAAAAAAGTTCTCTAATATTAAATGAATTAATGTCATTGGTATTACCCTTAAAGAATAGTTAAAAAATAAATCATGACAAAATTTGCACACAATTAACAAAAAAAAATTGCGCTCTTTTACAATATGCAAGAATAAGCATATAAAAGTGATTTCACAAAACAAAAGTTTTCTAGAACGGATAAATTAGTGGCATTAGTATTGCCCTAAAAGAAGAATCAAAATGAAATAAGTACTAAAATAAAATCAGAATAATGAAATTTTCTACGGAAGAATGAATTGGTGATGTTGGTATTACCCTTAAGGAAGAAAAAAAATGAAATAAATACTAAAAATCAAAATAATGAAGTTTTCTAAGAAAGAGTTAATTAATGGCGTTGATATTATCCAGGAAGATAAAAAAGTAAAACAAAATCAAAATAGTGAAGTTTTCGAAGAAAGAATGAATGAGTGACATCCGTATTACCCTTAAAAAAAGAAGAAAAATGAAATAATAACTAAAACAAAATCAAAATAATCAAGTTTTCTAAGAAAGAATGAATGAGTGACATTGGTATTACCCTTAAAAAAGAAGGAAAATGAAATAATAACTAAAACAAAATCAAAATAATCAAGTTTTCTAAAAAGGAATGAATTATTGGCTATTGTATTGCCTTTTAAGAAGAAAGAAAATAAAAGAACACAAATAATGACAAATTTTGCACACAATTTACATATAAATTACTCTTTATAATATGCAAGAATAAGCATTTAATACTAGAATTTTCACAAAAAAAGGTTTCAAGATGAAAGGAATTACTGACATTGGTATTACCATTAAACAAAGAAAGAAATTGAAACAAAAAATGAAGTTTCCTAGGAATTAATTAATTAGTTAGTGGCATTGGTACTCGCCTAACATCGGGACAAATTTGCACACTAATTATAAATAATTTGCATGTATACATTCATGTTTTTAAATAAGAAAACACCAATGATGAAGATTAATCGTTTCTCAAGATATTAAAAATAAATTGCATCTTATGTCGATGGTGGCATCTTCATCAACACCCACGTGCGCGCGCGCGCACGCACACACACGGAGAGAAAGAAAGAAAACTGAAAAAAAAACAATAATGAAGACAAAAAAAAAGACATAGAAAACACATCCGGATTCCTACATATACATGATAGAGAAAATTCATAAAAGTATATTTAAATTCAATTCAAAACGAGCTTGTTGAATTGATCTAAATTAGTCTGCAGTAACACGTCCCATTAATACTATCGGCCGCCGCGTCACCTCTCCTGCACGCACTAGCTGCAAGAGTTTTTTTTCGAGAGTATGCCAATGGCATACCGTACTTTTATAGAAGGCAGAATAATATGTACAAGATCGCTAACGAGATGCGAATAACTCGTAGGGGGAACCCACTCAACGCCTATGCCTTAGCTACTATGGCTACTCTCTCGCGAAACGGTCTAAAGCACCAACTGCGCCTAGAGCGGCCTTCCTCCAATCATCTATCTCATCTAGGATCTCTGTCTTAAGTTGCGCAGCCGATCTTTGCCTTGAAACATTATTGAAAACTCGCGCATTGCGCTGCTTCCAAAGGGCCCATGCAATTAAGATCGTGATGGAGTTGAATCCTCTTCTGAGCTTGCCATTGAAGTGTCTCCTTTGGTCGAGCCACCATTGCAGGAAGGTGACATCAGTAGATGGGATTTGAATGCTGAGTTTCCACTCGTTGAAGCATGAGTGCCACACCTCTCTCGCATAGCCACAATGAGTAAGGATGTGATCGGGGTTGTCCTCATCTTGCAGGCACGTGTAACAGGCCGACGTCATGTCTTGGAGACCGTGCTGAGCGCGACGATCAGAGGTCCAGAGTCGGTGTTGGCTGGCGAGCCACATGAAGATTTTGCACTTAAGCGGCGCCCAACTTCGCCAAATGCAGCCCGCGGTGGGGGTTTTGACTTGCCCCATGCAAAGCCACTTGTATGTGGAGCTTGCATTGTAATTACCAGACGCGTGACAATGCCAAGTGAATTGGTCAGGCTCCTCCAGGTTCCTCTCCACTGTGTTGATGGCTTGGCATAGAGAGTAGACTTGCATGTGGCCCAAGAAAGATAGCTCCCCTTGCACATCAAGTGTCCATGCATTGTCATTAAGCGAGTCTCTCACAGTTTTCCTGTTTTTGTTCCTCGTGCTAACCATCTCGTGGAGTAACGGGACAATGTCAGCAACCGTAGTGCCGTGAATCCAATGATCTTTCCAAAAGAGGACTTTTGATCCCTCCCCCACCTTGATTTTGATGAAGCTGTTGAAGACCTCTCGCGCTTGGTCATCCACTATCATGTTTAACCCTTGCCAGGGCCTCCTCGGATCGGATCTTCTCGGCCATTCCCATCGCACATGAAGTACCAGCGCTTGCGGTGCTAGGTTCTTCACACCTAGGCCTTCGAATGATGTAGGTTTGCAAACTGCGTCCCAAGCGACAAGGCATTGTCCACCATGGCTCTTCTCTTTGCCAGCCCAAAAGAAGCATCCACCAGCTGCAAGTTACATGCATGCATGCATGCATGCGGTAGTGTAGGTGTGCAGAGTTTGGAGAAAAGAAATCGACTGACCTTATTTCATTTTGTCAGTCGACTGATAGCTGAAGTGACGTGGTTCACACCACAGTCGCACGTGTCCAATCACACCAACCACGAGAAGGGTCACAACTATCGTCTTTGCCATTGCCATGCAGGATTGCAGCTACCATCACACACCCCGCACTGTTAGCACATAATAATATATTTTCTCAAAGAGAAAAATTCACTATAGGGCCTATTACTTGCGCTGGCGCCCACTTCAGTCCCTGTGGTTACAAATACCCGAAATACAGTCACCAAACTTGCACTTGAAGGTCATCTATGGTCCATTATACGGTTTGTTATACGTACATGCTGATTTGGCCCGAGTCAAATGCCGCCAAGTGTGCATTGACTGCCACATCTGCCAGCTCGCTCGAATACGCATGCACGCAGGGTTTTTTTTGTTGCAAAATTGCCAGAACAAAAGATCTCCTCCGCCACTGCCTTGGGGGCGGCCTGCGGGCTCCTCTTCTGGCTCTGGGTGTTGAGGCGGCCGGCCGACGACCCGATGCGTGGCATCCCGGGGAACATGGGGTGGCCTGTGGTGGGCGATACCTTCGCCTTCATCGCCGCCTTCTCGAACCCGGCCGGCATCCTGAGCTTCTTGCGCGAGAGGCAGGCGAGGTACGACAAGGTGTTCAAGACATACGTGCTGGGGCGGATGACAGTGTTCATGACGGGGCGGGAGGCGGCCAAGATCCTGCTATCCGGCAAGGACGACGTGGTGAGCCTCAACCTCTTCTACACCGGCAAGCAGGTGCTGGGCCCCACCAGCCTGCTCACCACCAACGGCGACGAGCACCAGCGGCTGCGCCGGCTCATCGCGCAGCCCCTCTCCATGGACGCTTTACGGAAGCACTTCGCCTTCATCGACGGCCTCGCCGTGCAGATCCTCGGCTCCAGGGCCAGCCGCGTGCTCGTCCTCGACGAGGCCTCGCAGTTCATGCTCAAGGTCATCGCCAACATGCTCGTCAGCCTGGAGCCGGAGGGCCCCGAGCAGGAGGAGTTCCGGGCAAACTTCAAGGCCATGATCTCCTCCTCCTTCACGTCGCTGCCGCTCAAGCTCCCCGGCACAACCTTCCATCGCGGCCTCGGCGGCCGGAACTGGATGTACGCCATGCTGGACGCGGTGATCGCGTGCCGCAGGGCCGGCGAGGTCCGCGAGTACTTCCTCTAGACGCTCCTCATGAAGTACACCCGCGGCCAGCAAGCCGGCGCCGCGTCCGACCCAGCGGAGGAGGAGAAGCTGGCCGACGCGCAGCTCAAGGACAACATCCTGACGCTGCTGGTGGCTGGCCACGACTCCACCACGGTGGGCCAGACCTGGCTCGTCAAGTTCCTCGGCGAGAACCCCGAGGTGCTCGCCAAGCTCAGGGAGGAGCACATGGCGATCCGGGCGGCGCACGACGGCGATGACACGCAGCACCTGTGGTGGTCGGACCTGAGCAGCATGTCGTACACGACCAAGGTGATGAACGAGACGCTGCAGCGGGCCACCATCCTGCCGTGGTACTCGCGCAAGGCCTCGCAGGACTTCAGCATCGACGGGTTCTAGGTGGCCAAGGGCGCGTCGGTGAACCTGGACGTGGTGTCCATCCACCACGACGCCACCGTCTTCGCCGACCCCGAGCGCTTCGACCCAGACAGATTCCACGTGCGTGCGCCGTGACCCTGGCTTCCTTTCTTCCTCGTCTCCGGAGAGCAGCCCAGCTAGCTGACGGCTCGACTGACTTTGTGCAATGCATGTATGCAGGGGTCGCTGAAGCCGTACAGCTTCCTGGGGTTCGGCAGCGGGCCGCGGATGTGCCCAGGGATGAGCCTCGCCAAGCTCGAGATCTGCGTCTTTGCCCATCACCTAGTCTGCACATACGAGTGAGTCGCTGTCCCCTGCCGGCGAACTCTGCCGCCGGCCACCGTGTCCAATGTCTAGCTCCGACGTTTGTTTTCTATGCAGCTGGAAGGCACTGGAGGATGACGCCTCGGTGTAGCCGAGGCTGGTGCGCATGCCCAATAACAAGTACCCCATCCTCGCCACCGCCCTCCCCTGACTCCGACCCCAACTCCGACGATGGCGAGGCGGCGACATCTGCTTTCAGCCTGTGTAGTTACTCTACTGATGCTGTCATCGGCATGTGTACACAGGGAGTGATATTTTCAGGCTATTTGTACTATACTCCTATAATGGACCAACTATATGTAAACTTTACTTATACTGTAATTAGCAATGTCAAACGTGCAAGAACCTTTACTTGGTACAAAAAAAATCATCCAAAAAAAGGTACAAAAAAAATCCACACGACCACGCACATATGGATGAACAGCTCATGAAGTTATTAAACAAGGAACAACAACTGAGCAAAAAATCTACAACGCTCTCAACCCAGGGGGTGCGCTCTCCACACTGGCTCGGTCGGACCAGGGGTGTGCTCGGTCCGACCAGGTGGGAGGATCTTTTAATAACTGGCAATTTTGCAAAAAAAAAACTGCGTGCATGTGTATTCGAGCGAGCTGGCACATGTGGCAGTCAGCGTACAGTTGGCAGCCGTTGACTCAGGCCAGATCAGTGAATATGTATAGCAAACCGTACATTGGACCGTAGATGACCCTCAAGTGCAAGTTTGGTGACTGTATTTCGGGTGTTTGTAACCACAGGGACTAAAGTGGGCACCAGCGCAAGTTGAAGGCCTTGTAGTGAATTTTTCTCTTTCTCAAATGATATGTCACACGTGTGGTACGAAGCACTTCGGCTCTGACTTTTTTACAACTGAAGTCGTCATCAGAAAAAAAAACCAAGAAAAAAATAAAAGAGATAATACACCCACGGTCACTGTAATTCCGTCGAAAGCATGATACGGTCACCCAACTTTGAAATACGCTCGTTACGGTCACTGAATATGACGGGACATGAAAATACGGTCACTGTAGCGCGTATGCGATGCGTACACGCAGTTTGACCACGTGTTGACCGCTCGTTGGGGACAGGTGCCAAACCGTGGAGGCGCGGCTGTGGAAAATAAGCAAAAAAGCCCGCAGGCATCACTGTATCCCCCATTCATCCCTCCTCCACTCAACTCGCATGTTTGTCTTTGTTGTTAGAGAAAGGGGGCGCTGCATAGGCGACTCCGCCCCACCGATCATTGGAGGGTTGAGGAGGCGACGACCAGATTTCGTGCGTGGTTGAGGAGGCGCCGCCGCCGCGCGCCTTCGCCACTCATGAGAGGCGGCGGCGATGTCCCCTGTTCGTCGTGCAGAAGGGGCGGCGGCCCCCATGTATAGTAAGTCCCCTAAACTGAAGAATCCCGTTTTTTCGGCATTTTGATGTTGAAAAACCCTCCTTTTCGGCCCGCATTGCCTTACTAGATGTGTTGTAGTTGGTAGATAGGTCGGATTCTGCTAGGGTTTTGGCATGGGATTTGGGGGTACGAGAATTGGGGCTTAGGGTTTTAGATGTTCAAATAAATTGATGCTCATGTGGAGAAGTCATGTCGATCCTGATGTATGTTGTATATGTGTTGCTGTCTCAGGCCGTCGAAGCAGCAATTTCTCTGCGGAAATCAATCATGGTGGGTTTTTTGTTGGGCATGGAAGGAACCGTGCTTATGTTAATGGCCATGCCATTTGGTATGATCATGTGGAGAAGGTTACTTGGTCACCAATTTTAATTGAAAGCCTAGTTGAGGAAATTGGCTATGAGATGGCAGGCAGGCTTAAGGTTTTCCACTGTGTCCCCATTCTTACACCCAGTACTAATGGTCTGAGGGAACTGAGTGATGATGAGCAGACAGATAGAATGATGATGTTTGTTGATATTGGGCACGACTTCTTTAGCATCTACCTGGAACATGATGAAAGCTTTCAGGCTAATCCAGATGAAGATGATGTTGTCCACAATCCAAGAGCACATTTGCCTCCAGTCTTCATCCCTGCAAAGAGAGTTCCCAGCAGTAGTGCACACACTGAAAAGGTTCAGGCAGAAACAAAGCATGCAGAGGCAGGGGCAGATGCAGAGCATTAAGAGGCAGGGGCAGATGCAGGGCCAGAGACAGGGGCACCTATTCCTCTCCAGGTTATATTCCCTAATGGTGATGCAGATGAGGACGTGAATCAGTTTGAGTTTGTGAGGAGGCCATCAACACAGCAAGGTTTGGGTAATTAGATGGAGGAAGCAAAGCCAGTGGTAGTGCAACAACCAAGTCATCACAAAGATAATGAAATGCAAGCAGAGCCAGTTGTAGGAAGCACATCAATGAGGAGGAGTACTAGGCAGACCAAAATCAATTATGCAATGGAAGAAGATGATGCAGCTAGTGACACAGATGATGAGGATTATGACCCTGGATTAATTATAGACAGTGACAGTGAGATTGGCAATGATGATGATGACTTGTATGCAGATAATGTAGATGAGGATGAACCAGAACAGAAACAGGAGAACAAATCAAATGATAGAGGGAAGCAGAAAGGAAATTAAGTCCAAACTAAAGCTCAAGACAAAGGAAAACAGAAGTATAATTTAGATGAAGACTTGTCTGAAGGTGAAGATTTTTGGGCACCTGATTCAGATGATGAAGAGTTGCACTTGAAGTTCAAAACTTTCAGACCAGAGGATCTACACAGGCCAAAATTCCTTGTAGGCCAAGTCTTTGAGAGTGTAGAACTACTGAGGACAGCAATTATAGAGTACTCCTGCCAGAACAGAGTTGATATCAAGCTGCCTGTCAATGATAGGAAAAGACTTAAAGCGAAGTGCGATGATGAATGCACATGCTATTTGTGGGCATCATATGACAACATGACCAAGGCATTCATGGTGAAGAGATATGTGCATGAGCACACATGCAACAAGAAGTGGAAGATTAGGGCTTTCACATCTAAATTCTTAGCACTGAAGTACTTAGAGAGCTTTAGATCTGATCAAGATATGAACTTGATGAATTTCTCTAGGGTTGTCCAAAAGGAATGGCACATGACACCTGGTAGGATGAAACTCCATAGGGCAAGGAGAATGGCTATGAAAATAATTTATGGTGATGAAGAAGGGCAGTATAAGCTTCTCTGGAATTATGCACATGAGGTTAGGAAAGCAACCCTGGCTCATCTTTCTATGTCTCCCTTGGTAATGGAACGTTCAGTAAGTTGTACATGTGCCTAGATGCATGCAAGAGAGTATTTCTAGAAGGTTGCAGACCTGTCATCTTTCTTGATGGTTGTCACATTAAGACTAAATACAGAGGTCAACTGCTTGCAGCTGTTGGGGTAGATCCAAATAACTGCATTTTTTTCAATTGCAATAGCTGTGGTTGAAGTTGAGGACATCCCTAACTGGGCATGGTTTCTTGACACACTTAAAAGAGATCTAGGCATCATAAACACTAAACCTTGGACAATCATGTCAGACAAACAAAAGGGGGTCATCAATGTAGTTGAAGAATTGTTCCCTGAGTCAGAACACAGATTTTGTGTTAGGCACATGTGGCAGAACTTTCAACAGTCTTTCAAGGGTGATATCTTGAAGAATCAACTGTGGAAGATAGCTAGGAGCAACACAGTGCAGCTATATGAGCAGAGCATGCATGAAATGAAGATTCTTAATGAAGATGCCCACAACTGGCTGCATGAGTTAGAGCCTGAAACTTGGGTCAAAGCTTTCCAGAGTGACTTGCCAAAATGTGATATCTTGCTTAAGAACAACTGTGAGGTATTCAACAGGTAACCCCATCTTCTATGATCAACATTTGTGAAGTATTCAATAGGTAACACCATCTTCTACAATGTAGAAGAGAAGAGGAATTGGGGAGAGCTGAAGAGGCAGCAAGAAGGTAACATGAGGTAGCACAGAAGAAAGATGGACTTGCAGAGAGAAGAAGATTGGCTGCATTGCAAACATCTGCCAAAAAGAAAGAAGAAGCAGAGATAAACAAGAAAGTTCAAGCTGAGACCAGACAGATTATTCAAGAGACAATGAAAACAATAACTGCTGAGGAAAAGGCAAGGCAAGAAACAGAGAGGAGAGCTACTGCTGAGAAGAAGGATGAAGAGAAGAGAGTACAGAGGGAAGCAACTGCTGCTAAAAGAGAAGAAGAGAAGAGAATTGCTGCTGCAAAAAGAGAAGAAGAGAAGAAGTTAGCTGCTGCAAAAAGAGAAGAGGAGAAGAAGCTCGCTGCTACCAAAAGAGAAGAAGAGAAGATTTTAGCTACTGCAAAAAGAGAAGAGGAGAAGAAGCTTGCTGCTGCCAAAAAAGAAGCTAACAAGAGGCTTGCTGCTGCTCAAGAGAGGATGAAGGCTGCTGCACAAAAGGCAAGGGAGCAAACCATGGCTGCTGCAAAAATGAAGTCAAGCTGCTTGGACAACTAATCTGATCTTCCAAAGAAGGCTCCAAGATCTTCTATGTTTGATATCTTTAGGTAGTTTGTAGTAGATGCAGTGTTTGGTACCTAGATGATCATTTTACCTGTGTTGTTGAAATGATCATCTATGGTAACAATTTGCTCATTTTGGTTATGTTGATGCATAGTGACTGCAAATATCTCCTGTAAGAAATCGGGCTACTTTGTTTTGTATGTGGATGATGGGCAAGACTTATTTGGTTATCATGTCAGTTTGGTTATCTAGTGTCATCTCTTTTGATGCAACTGTACTGATGGATGCAAATTTTCATGTCAGTTCGGCGTTATATTTGTCAAGTTTTGATGCAATTGTACTGATGGATGCATATTTGGTCAGTTTGGCATGTCTGTCAAGTTTGGCATGATATTTGTCAAGTTTTGATGCACTTCTAATGATGGATGCAAATTTGGTCATGTTTGCCACTTGTGCTGAATACAATTTTGGCCAGCACTGCCTTACATTCTAATAAACCAAACTAGGACAGCACTGCCTTTCAATATGACAAAACCAAAACAAGTGATCCATTTTGATCAATTTTGGCCAGTACTGCCTTTTAATAAGACAAAACAATGATCACACACTCAGAATGATATAAGAATAGCATATTCATCAAAGATAACATAGGGTTGACCATAGAATTGTCACTTGAACTTTGACACCATCACATCAGACTAAACCAAAATAAACATGGTTCAACATAGCATTTTCCAGTTCAACATTGACACCATTACATGACACATAACCAAAATAACTAGGAGTGCCCCCGCATGAACTAGGACTGCCACCACTACTAACATCACTTTAGACTCCCAAAATGAACCTGGCATCACCAATGCAGCTCATCTTCAACATCTTCACTTCTTCACCATGAATACCACCAATGCAGCAACACCTAACATCAGCACAACAGCAAGAAGCAACTTCATGAGCATCACCAGCTCTGTCCCAAGCTTCAGCAGTGCAGCAGCTTGCTACGTGGTCATGACATTGCCACTCTCTCTCTTCACAAACTTTTTGGTCCAGCTGGTTGATCCATTCATGTAGGTAAGCTCTTGTGCTTTCAGAAGTTCCTCCCTGCGTTCCTCAGCCGCACCAATTGCATCCACAACGGCATCGCCGACCAGATACTGATTCTCAACGAGGTACTCGATGTACTCCAATTCCCAATGCCAGAACTCACAACTCACCTATCCAAAAAGACATGCCAAGGTCAAAAACCTCAATCTTTGGATCCAAAACGTAACAAATCCATGCAAAGAAGATGAATCGAAGCACTAACCCCATGATTTTGGCACTTGTAGAAGACCCACCCGTCGTGCGTCTCAGTGGTGGAGACATACATGCGCACCTTCTCCTTGTAGCCTCCGCAGCGGATCAGCGGCACCGCCAACGCTCGCCGGAGGACAGCAGAGGAGGACGAGCTTGCGGCAGACATGACCGCCAGAGCTTGCAGGGTAAAGCGGCAGAGGAGAACTAGCTGTCGGATTGATTGGATATGCCGGGCTCTGCCCGATTCGACGGCGGTGACGGTGGTGGCGGAGCAGAGCGACAGAAGCGGAGGGGGCGAGGGGGTTAGGGATTTGAGAGGGGCGCCGCGAGTTAGGGAATTGGGGGGTTGGGGATTTTGGTACTTTTACAAAAAACACTGATAACCCACAAGTATAGGAGATCGCAATAGTTTTTGAGGGTAGAGTATTCAACCCAAATTTATAGATTCGACACAAGGGGAGCCAAAGAATATTTGAAGGTATTATCAGCTGAATTGTCAATTCAACCACACCTGGAGATTAATTATCTCCAGCAAAGTGGTCAGCAGCAAAGTAGTATGATAGTTTTGATAATAGTAGCAGTAGCAATAGTAATGGTAACAGTGATAGCAGTAATTTTGTAGCAAGTGTAACAGTAACGAAAGCAGTAGTAACTTAGCAGAAACAATGTAGGATAAATTCGTAGGCATTGGATCGGTGACTTTTTGGATGATATTCATCATGAGACAGCTATAACCTAGGGAGATATGGCACTAGCTCTAGTTCATCAATATAATGTAGGCATCACTACTAGAAAAAGGCCTGTTAGTGGCGCACCTATTTTTGCCATTAATGCCATTATTGGCG
The DNA here is from genome assembly GCF_018294505.1 of Triticum aestivum. Lineage (NCBI taxonomy): Eukaryota > Viridiplantae > Streptophyta > Magnoliopsida > Poales > Poaceae > Triticum > Triticum aestivum. Next base: position 71,016,922 of record NC_057799.1, on the reverse strand, counting down.
CACTATAGGTGCGCCACTATTAACAAATAGTAATGGCGCACTCCGTGGTCAAACTTCCCGGAAGGTCACCCATCCTCGCACGCTTAACTTCAGAGTTCTATCCAACCCCAGCACCAGCTCACTTAATAGGCACTTGTTGATATATCTATCATATCAATCCTATTGAACCTTATTGATGTCTAGGACTTTGTTCATGTTCATGAGTGTGATGAAATTTTGAAAAAATATTTCAAACTTCCCGGTCATATTACGTATCATATTTTGAACTTATAAAATTTTTTCGAAACCAAGCGCCTCCTGCCGGAGCCAGACGCAAATTCACATCGCATTATCATCGAGATTTGACCGATCAAGGTATATCATATCTTCAACTTATCACTCCTCATGTCCTATCGGTATATATCTATCTATCTAATTTATCATGGGTTCATGTTCCCTCGTTCGTTGCATCGTCTGATGCGATTTGCTCCATCACCCATCCTGATGCATCTAGGAAGATTCACAAACATAGGTCTAGAAGAGCCCCATAATTCCTACACTGGTGTTTGCCCTGTCACACGCAACATGTAGCGCGGTCCGTTGCGCTATATTAGTGTTCTATGTGTATCGTGTGGATTTTTGGAATCTGGATCTACGCTAATTATGTAATTTATCTTCATATACATCATTCATATATAGCTTGCACTTTCAAGCTTTGATGCAAACTTTTAGCACTTTGTGTTATCATGACGTTTAAAAAGCATATGTGTTTGGCTGCAAAAAAACGGAAAAAATATATTTGACCTAAAATTTGATTTTTAGATGTGCTTATTGCTAACATTTCTTACATATATCAATTATTACTGCTCTGCTATTTATACGAAAAGGGCCCCGAGTTTTAGGTTTGCCCCGGGTCCCCAAAAATCTCATGACCGGCCCTGCGCGTGGGCTCAAAGCAGTGATCTACTGGTATGGTAAGTAATTATGAATTGTTCTTTGTGAACTAACTCATGCTATGTGTTTGTTATGTCTATATGGGTTAGGTGTTTCTCATGGGATTGCGTCAAAAGAAATATTTCAAGTAGCCTATGTGAAGATGACATTAAGTGGTGATGATCATCGAGTTTGAGAAGTACAAGTGCAACATGAGCATCTGGAGGTTATATGCTCTGAAGCTTACAGTCCACATCGTGATAATGTACATGTGAAGATGTTCTTAAGTGAAATATGGGGAGGCAATTCGAGAATCTTGACCAAGCAATCATGGTCAAGTAAAGGATTCCATGATCATGGGGTTGTATTGTGCCAACGCCCCCCTTGGGCACGGGTGCTCAGGGAGATGTCGTTTGACTCCAACAGCTAGTTTTTGGGGTTGGTTATTTAAGGGGCCTTCTCCCTCACCAGCCTGGTCGTTGTTCATCCATGTTTCTACCACCCTTTTTAGCCACAAACACCTCTTCAAAACCTTATCTCCCCTCAAAGTGAACGGGATTTGTGGATGTATCTTGGAGCAATTTGTTGATCTCCTCCATTGTTTCCCTTGCTTTAATATCCTACCTCCTTATTACATCTTGTGTGATTGAGAGAGTGAGTTGAGCATAAGTTGGTTGACCTTGCTTTGCAATGGTTTGAGCTCCCTGCGTCAATTCCTTCGAGTATGAGTTCGCGAGTTTTATCACTCTTGGAGGCCACTACCTCCTAGACGTTTTGGTGGTCTTGGCTTGGTTAGGTATCTGGAGATGGCAATGCCTCCTCGTCCTTGTTGTCGGGGGCAACAAATGCCTCTCTGAGGTGGATGAGGCCAGGAGCGGCATTGAGCGCAACGCTTGGCGGTGCTCGCCAAGACCAAGGTGTTGCCCCGGATGACAGTGACGATAAACTCGGAGGCCATGCCTACATGGTCACCATCTACTACCTAGTATAGTTTAATCTTGTTTTAGTTTGGTCTGCATTAAGTTTTTGTCAAACTTCTTAAATTTTGTTAGGTTGCATGTAAAATATCATACTTCGTTAAATTTTGTTTGTATTTCGTGTTTGCTTCGTTTGAAATGGGAGGACATTTGACGGACATTGTCGGATGGTCTGCGCTCAGCCGGATGTCCGCTTACACGCCGGACGTACCCACGAAAATTTGCTGACATCTGTTTGGTGAGTCAGCATATTTCCTCTGTGTGTCCGCCGGACAAAAAAAGACATCCAATGTGGCTCGCCAAATTTTTCCAGGCAGTCGGAACTATCTGAAATCCCACAAACTCAAACCAAATCAAGGTGAGGTATGGGGGCGTTCGAGCATTCCACATACACCGTCAACTCAACTTCGGACCCCGCCATAAAGACACCTTTTCATTTCCCTCCTTATCTCTACTCTCTCCATTTAACAAGGGATGAACAAGTAGGAAATTTTGGGGATACATCATTCGATGGTCAACGCCTGGCTGGATGTATGCAGACACGTGCATGTGTCTGTGAACATTTGGGGCGTCCATTTGCTAACTATCGTTGGAGATGCCCTTATAGCTGCAAAGCAAATTGCTCCAAACACATTTTCATGATGATTTTGGTTTTCACTATAACGATGGGTAGTTGTATTACGATATATCCTATAATATTAATTGTTTTTATTTTATTTTATTTCAAATATATATATTTTTCTATTTTCATTATTACGTACTTCGAAGAGGGTAGACATGAACTTTTCCAAAAAAATATGGGGATTGAAATAGTTCAACCTATATTTGAAAATATTGTTTATATTCATTGTATTTCTAAGATACCCAATTATTAACAAATTGAAAACACTGTATTTTGTAAACTATTCAACATGTGTTAAAAAGTATTGTGTTGAACTTTTCAATATAAATGTTACAGAATAATTTTCTAATAAATGTTGAACTTTTCTTAAAATACGCATTGCCTATTCTTTAATGCAAGATGGTCATTTTTCAAAAAACACGTTATAATTTTTTAATACATGTGAAACATTTTCCAAAAACATGTTGAACATTATTCAAATGCACTAACACCTTCTTTAAGTTTATCGCAGTTGTAAATTTTCTTACGTTCATTTTTTAATGGTAAAATAAATATAAAGAACTTGAAAAAAGAAAAAAGGAAAATTGCGCAAGCCCAGAGAAGCGCCATATATAATAAAAATCGCTTGAAGAGGTACATACCAACCAAGGCGGATTTTTGGAGCATGTTCGCCACTGAGCATGTTTTTTGGAAGGCTAAAAACGGGCACTTTAAAGTTTCAAAAAGAGTTGGTTGTTTTCAAGAAAAAAAATATGCATATGCTCTAAGTGACTTTCAGATTTTGTTCAAAATTATGTTATATTATACCCTGCACAAAAAGACAAAAATCTGTCGAGAAAAAACAGGCTGAATTTCCATGTATTTGTTTTTTTATCTCTCACATACAAACAAATATTTGATGAAAATCCCCACGGATATATTACACTTCTGTGTGTGCATTTTCAAAAAGAAAAAAACAGGAAAAAATGCTGTAAAATATGTTTCTTTGAACTTAAGAAAAGGGCACAATGTGACTGTGCTCCGAAGTTACTTTTTGCATAGCGATGCAATATATAAAGTTCGACCTCTTCAATATCTACTTAGCAAAGTATTGCCCGGTTGACAACCTGTGCGTGTAATTCAATCCACGATCACGAGGTCTTAGGATCGATCCTGCATCACGCAATTTCTTTTTTCTAATTTGTGGGGCTTTCCTACATGAGTAAATGAAATATGAGGGGGGGTTTTCACAAGAAATTCCTCACCCATGGGCCACCAAGCGCCTTCCCAGCTCTTAGTGGTGACAGGTGCGCCACTGCCACGCTTGCACGCCACACGGGCTGGACATACATCATGACACGGTCATAGACAAGTTAGGGCACATCCAGTCTATTGAACTCATTGTGAGATATAAACATCATTGTTTATGTTGTTTCTTTACCTTCTTTCATGTTTTCATGTTCTTACTTATCTTGTTGCTTTAGAAAGAGATTGAAGAACAAACAAGTTGTTTATTTCTCTGAAAGCCCTTTGCCCCTTTCAACTATTGCGCAACATTGATATGCCGAAATGTTGTGCCTTTTTAGTCTTATACTCAGGTGGAAGGCGGGTCCTGAAGATTAAGCTCTTTTCACTTCTTCTACATGTCCCTGTTTTGTTAGGATGCTATTGATTTGATGCGAGAGCTAAGATGAATCGACGAGTCACATAATCGAAGTGTTGTTCAAATCATTTATTTAGTTTTGAGAGATATTGTTGTCCTTGAGATATTTATGTCTGGCCAGCTTATTTTGATTAAGCTATTATGTTATCTGGTGCATTTCGATCATTTTCTTTCGGAGACGTGAGCAATTTTGCAAAAAGAACAATGTCCATTTTGCAATACTTCCGCTTCGGTACACCCCCCCCTAAACACATCGAGGGCTCAGATTATTCCATACCCCTTCATAACAAAGGGCAAGATGGTATTTTCTTAACTTTTTTTAGTAGTTGGTCTTTTGCTAAAGACCGTCTACGTCTCGCGTCGTATACAGATTGCGCACGTGTTAGGCCTGCCCATTAAGCTACCACGTTCAATATAAGCGCAACCTAAAAATACAAGGAAAAAGCGCCGTATACAAATTGCACAGGTGCTGGGCCGGCCCATTAAGCTACCACGTTCAATGTAAGCGCAACCTAAAAATACAAGGAAAAGGGAGAGATTATGAGGAGCTCAGATTATTCCATACCCCTTCATAACAAAGGGCAAGATGGTCTTTTCTTAACGTTTTTTTTAGTAGTTGGTCTTTTGCTAAAGACCGTCTACGTCTCGCGTCGTATACAAATTGCACAGGTGCTGGGCCTGCCCATTAAGCTACCACGTTCAATATAAGCGCAACCTAAAAATACAAGGAAAAGGCGTTGTATACAAATTGCATAGGTGCTGGGCCGGCCCATTAAGCTACCACGTTCAATATAAGCGCAACCTAAAAATACAAGGAAAAGCGAGAGATTATGAGGATTTGAACTCAAGACCTCCCACCAAACAACACAAGCCGATAGCCACTACAACCAACCACTACTTGTGTTAAGTTCTAGCGAGAAATATATAAGAAAACACACTAGCGTACATATATATGAAATATTTTCTGAAAAAATCTTAAACTTTTATTAAAAAATGCAAAGAATTTTAAAATGCCGAATAGTTTTGGAATTTGTGAACCATATTTGAGCAATTTTATTTTGAAAGTGAACAAAATTTCGAAACACAAACAATTTCCGAACATCTTTCGAAACATGAACAATTTTTAAAATTTGTGGTTTTCTTTTTTGGGGGCTTTTGCTTGTCCCATTTTCCTTTTTATTTTTCAATTTTATTTTGATCTTAATTCTATTTAAAAAAAATCATGAACTGTTTTTAAATAGTAAACCTTTTCTTAAATCCATGAACTTTTGGAATTCGGAAATATTATTTTTAATATTGTGAACTTTAATTTCAAATCTGTGAACGTTTTTACACATACAAGAACTAATTTCAACTTTATGAATTTTTTCCAATGCCTGGGAGTTTTTTTTCAAATTCATGAACATCTGTTTTTAAAATTCATGTTTTTTTTCAAATCTATTAATGCTTGGGCAGGCCCAACAGGCACCCGACAGGAGAGATGCCATTGCCTAGTTGGGCTAAAGCCTAAGAGTTTTCGTACTTTTCTATTTTTAGTTTTTTCCTTAATTTGTTTTTCTCCTTTTTGAAACTTATCTAAAATTTTGAAATATTTTTGTAGTGCCAAAAATGTTCATATTTTCAAACATTGTTCACAATTTTTAAAAATATTTTGAAATTAAAAAAATTGTTCATGTTTACATTTTTTGTTCACAATTTAAGAAATGTTTGCAATTTGTGGATAATATCAATTGTTGGGAATTTGTCCACAATTTTAGAAAAAGTGTCCAAGTTCATAAATTTTCATACACAATTTGAAATTCCATAATTGTTCACTAATTTCAATAGATTGTTAGGATATAGGAGAATGTTCATGTTGATTGGTAAATACCAAAAAATGGAAATAACAGAGGCATTCTTAATGAGAAACTACATGCTCACGGATGCACCCGTTTGGCACTAGTCTAGCACACTCTTCTCAATAGGTGTTTTTTTTTTCTATTGATGAATGACCCCAACTTCTTGAAATAGCCTGACATGGATACATGAAACATCCATGCCATATTTGAACAACTTCCGACACTATTTGCACGTTGTGACATGTCCACCCATTTATCAGCCCTTCTCATCGAGAAAACTCTAAAAATGCAAAAGTTGTTAAAAATACAAACAATTTGGCACGATGCCTTGAATTTATCATAGAAGCTGGTGGAAAAAAATTGGAGCCATTCGACAGATGTCGAAAACCAACGTGCTTTCAAAAGGACCCTTCTCACCCTACCCGAACCCCTTCGTTGCACATGGTCTGTTTTTGGACATCCTTAAAATTACCTCAACTTTGCAAACAGGTGGACATACCCATGATAGGCATCCATGCCTGGTTTGAACGACTTTCGACACCGTATGCAAGTTATGACATGTCCAATTATTTGTCGACATTTTTCTATCGAGAAAACTTCAAAAAATGCAAAATTTGTAGAAAAACGAAACAACTTGACATGGTGCCTTGAATTGGTCATATAAGGCCATGCAAAAAATTGGGGCCATTTCAAGCTTGTCGAGAAATAATGTGGTCTCAAACAGAGCCTTCTGGGCTACCCTGACACCCTCCGTTGAACATGGTCTAGTTTTACACATCCTTGAAACGACACTAAATTTTGTCGGAAGGCGGGCATGCCCATGCTAGGCGTCCATGTTAGATTTGAATTATTTTCGACACCGTATGCAAGTTGCGACAGGTCCTACCATTTATAGGCCTTTTTTGACCAAGAAAACTCCAGAAAAATACAAAAAATTTTGAAAACCAAAACAACGTTGCATGGTGACTTGAATTGGTCATACAAGGTCATGAAAAAAGTAGAGGCAATTTCAGGGATGTCGAGAAACAAAGTGCTCTCAGACGGAACCTTCATACCCGGACAACCTCCGTTGAATATGGTATAGTTTTGGACATTCTTAAAATAATATCAACTTTTTCAAGCTGGTGGACATACGCATACCCATGGTAGTCATCAATACCAGGTTTGACCGATTTGCAACACCGTATGCAAGTTATGAGACGTCGACCATTGTGTCAGCCTTTTCTGACCGAGAATACTCCAGAAAATATAAAATTTGTCGAAATGTACGTGAAAGGAATATGGATTTATGAAGAATGATATTTCAAATTATGTATGCTAAGAATTAGGTACTATACACTTAGTGTGAAATTTCAAATTTTCAATAGGGTTAACCTATTATTTTTAGGGAAGATTATCCTATATATGATTACATGTGTTAGCTGAGACGTGCAACGCAAGCTTACTAGTGTGACAAAAGTTTGTGAAATTGGAAAAAGTTCATCGGTTTGAAAAAAGGTTAAGAATTTGAAAAAAAGTTCACAAATTTGAAAAAAAGTTTGCAAAATAAAAAGTTCATAATTTTGACAAAACAAAGTTCACGAATTTTATAAAAGTTTGTGAAATTCAAAAAAGTTCATTGACTTGAAAAAAGGTTAAAGAATTTTTATAAAAGTTAAATGTTTTTGAATTTTATATCATGAAATAGATAAAAGTTTGCGATATTGAAAAGTATTCATTCATATGAAAAAACTTCACAGATTTAAAAGATAAGTTCACGGATTTAAAAAATGTTCACAAATTTAAGAAAATTAAAAGAGAAAATAGAAAATAAGAAGAAATAAATAAAAATAAACCGATGAAAAAAGGCAAAAAGAAAAACAGACAGATAAGATGCACAACAAGATGCATAAAAGAAGAAGCTAGGCACAACAAGGGCGCTGTCCTATATGGTTATTGCAGGTAGAGATAAACCAAGAGTTTGGGTGTTCGATACTACTCACCAACTTATTTTTTTGAAGCTTAAAAAACAATAAAATAATAAATGGGCCAGGCCCAGGATGGAGGGGGGACGTGCGCCAGTTGTCTATGTACGTATAGCTCGTATACCTCACATACGGAGGTGTCTATACGTTATGATCAAATGACCATACTATCCTTATACGGTTTGTGGAGGGGAGGGGGGGGGGGGGGGGGGGGGGGTACCGAAGCGCTTTTTGATCAAGAAATCTTATGGAGTGCTTGAACTTTCTCTATGTTCCTTGATGGACAATATTAATGCCATGCTGCTTGGATATTCTTTTTCATGTAGGGCCTTTCGTTACAGTTTGGATCCGTGCAAATGGCTAACGAGAGAAATCAAGACCAGTATGCCTTTCGTCGCCAGAACAATGCCATTTTGAACTAAACCAAAACTAAGTTACGGCCTGAACTATTTGCGGCTTATTCCAAGCTGCCATCAAAATATTTACAGAGATCTTGCAGGCTAACAATTATCTCTGTCGTCTTAGTTGGCCGCTTCCCTACTGCGTGTATTGTGAGGCCCTTCGTTTAAAACAATACGCACGTACACTAGCTAGCATGATCGAATCAATCCGGCAAGAAAGAAGATTACTGAGTGGCAACAGACACGAACACGATTAATGGCAACAGCAAACAGGTGATGTGATGATTACAACAGGGAGCCATGCATGCATGTACTAATGTAGTACTCCTACATAGTACTGTACATGGCCGGCCGTGATTAACTCCAACATTCCGACGACTCTAGCCTAGCTCTCGGCGACGGTCGGCATGTTCTTGACGTCGTCCACGGCAACGTGCACAGTTCGAGGGAACTGTCCGTGGTAGACCACTTCAATGTAGCCAGCTTCATCTGCGTCGGAGAAGACGACGGCGCTGCGCCAGAGGACGAGCCTCCTGCCCGTCGGCCGCAGGGTCCCTACGCGCGTCCGCACCCTCACGGTCATGCCCGGGATCGTCTTGATGCTCTCTTTTCCGGCTGTCGTCTTGGTGTTGGTGGTAGCTGCTCTTGCTGCCGCGTGCGGATTCGTCGCAGATACCTTCACGGTGGCAGGGGCAGCGCCAGCTGAAGCCGGCGGGATGAACGCGATTGGGCATGGTGGTGACGGGGCGGTGGATTTCTTGGGAGTTCCGGCGCTCGCGACGGCGGGAACCTTCATGCTGCTGCTGGACGCCAGGAAGATGAGCGGATGAAGGCGCGGCGGGGCCGTGCACCTCTCCTTCACCTCCCCCATCGGCACGTAGGAGATCCCCTTGGTGGCAGCCTTGACTATTGAGAGCGGGATGGGCACGCGTCGGACCTGCTTGCTCCAGTCGTCGGATCGGCGCAGCGGCGAAGGCGGCAGCCCGGAGAATGTCTTCTCAACTCTGCCCTTGGTCATGTTGACGGCCTTCCTGCGTCGCTGGAGCTCATGGCGGATTTTGTTGAGGCCCGGCGATCGCTGCGCCATGAGAGCCGCCATCGTGATTGTGGAGAAGCGAAAGAAGGATTCTTGATGTGAAGTTGCGGAGGAGGAACTAACAAAGATCAAGTGCTGGGTCACCTTATATCTACCTCGACGCAGCAGAGTTGTTTTCGGAGGGAAAATCGTAGGAAGTAAGCACGGCCTATGATCGGAACCGGAGAGAACAATTAGCTTGATGAGATGAGTTCGTGCAGTCCGACACCATGCGGGCCGTGACGGTGACGCCAGATCACCACGCGGCCCCAGAAGCCCTCTACACCGGCCACGCCCGCGCTCCGCCTAGAGGCTGGCGACGATGCACGCCTGAAACCCGCGGGGACACCAACGGGACAATAGGTGGCGTGGGCTAGGGAGTGACTACCTGCATCTTTCTGACGCAGAGGCCGAGGTGCCCCCCTTTCGAAAAAAGGGACTGACTACCAGTCAGTCGACTAAATTTGTGAATTGGGTCAGTCATTTCTTTTTCTGCATGCAACATGTGGTGTGGTGTGGCATGACAAGTGCGTGCGTGATGTGAGCTAGCTTAGAGCATCTCTAGCAGACCCCGCATCCGGCCGATCCGCAAAATGCATTTGCAGTTCACGGAAAACGTGTTTTAAGGGTTGGTTTTTACTGCGGCAGAACAGACCCCTCAAACTTAAACTGTAAAACGGAACTTATATTCTTTCCCCATCTCTTCTTATTCCTCTCGTCCGCGTCCATGGTCAGCTAGCTTGCTCCCGCAAAACCGACGAATAACACACGAAGCGGTCAAAAAGGGAGCCGCAAGATCCATCCATTAGCTAACTAGCTATGCTCGAATCGATCGCGAGCTAGCTCTGCTCCAATCCATCCAGGAGTGAGCTAGCTAGCTAGCCTAGCTTGAATCCATCTAGGAGCGAGCTAGCTAGCTAGCTCCTCCGTCGCCGCGCGCTGCGGCCGGGGCGGCCGGCGCGGACGGACGGGCGCAGCGGCCGGGCGGCCAGGCGAGCTTTATGCTCGGGTGGAGTGGTGGCCGGACGAGCTTCATGGCTGGGCGGCCGGGCGAGCTTCATGGCGTTGGCGGGAGCAAAGATTTCTCAACCGCCAACGTTGACCGGTATTCAGAATCCTGGAAAAGTTGCCTTCAAAACTGTAGATACGAGGGTTTTGGCTTCACGTTCACGGGGCCCCTTAAATTTTTTAAGGGTCGGACGATTTTAAGGGGTCTGTTCAGGCCCTTTTTTTGACTGAAGTTGAATAAACGGTTATTTTGCGGGTTTGACCACTTATGCGGGGTCTGCTATTGATGCTCTTAGCTCTGGCTGGTCATGGCACGATGAGCTAGCTAACTCCGGCTGGGCATGTCCGCGCGTGAGCTTGCTGACCCCGGCTATGTCTGCGCGTGAGAGCATCTCCACTAGGGGCCCCAAGATGCCCCCCAAGCCACTTTTTAGGCACCGGCAGTAAAAAAAGGGCCCAGCCACGCCCCCGAGGCCTTGATTTGCGCCGGTTTTGCCCAAAAATACGACCTGCGATCTCAGGCGAACCCCAACAACCTGGGGGCAGCTGGGTGCGCCGACACTAACTTTTGCATGCAAATGGTCCACTGGTCAGTGTCCCCAACTCCTTTTCTCTTCTCCTGGCCCACTCACGTGCGAGAGCAGACTCCCTTTCTCCTCTCCAGGCCCACACTCCCTCTCTCCCCGGCGTCTTCTACGCTCTCCATGTACTCCGGGCGGCGAGGCCGGAGCTGCTGAGGCCGAGGCGGGCGCTGGCCGGAGCAGGCGGGCGGGCGTGGCCGGAGCTAGCAAGGCGGGGGCGCTGGCCGGAGCTGGCGAGGCGGTACGAGCGCTGGCCGGAGCTAGCGAGGCGGGGGCGCTGGCCGGAGCTGGCGAGGCGGGCGCGCGCGACGGGAAGCACAGGGCGGGGACAACACGACCAGCTGGGCTAGCAACACAACGACGGCAACAAGGCCAGATGGGCTAGCTACACAATGACGGCAGCATAGCCAGTTGTGCTAGGCCCGCACGCGATGGCTGCGGGAGCTCGCCAGCACGCCCACCCGCGGCTACAGTGGTAAGCCGTCAGCACCGGCGGAGGAGGCCCCGGGCGCGCCGGCCACGGACGGCCCAGGCCACGACAAGCCACGCACCGACGAGCGCAGCCCTCGCACGGGCACGACTGGCGGCGGCCAGGGCGCCACGGGCGCGCCGGCCAGCGGCGGACAGGGCAGGAGGCCGGGCGGCACGTGGGGCATGGCGTGCCGGGCGCCCCCTTCCTCCTCCTCCTCCTCTCTGTCCTCGGCGGCGGCGGCCAGGAGCGGGCGCGGCAACGGGCGCGAGCATCAGCGGCCAGGCGCGGGTGCGAGCAGCAGGGCGGGGGTGACGAGCAGCAGGCGCGGGCGCGAGCATCGGCGGCCATAGCGGGCGGGGGCAGCAGCGGCCAGCGGAGGAGAGGACGCTTGGGGGTGGAAACGACTGGAGATATTTTGCACACAATTTACATATATATTACTCTTTATAATATGCAAGAATAATATGTACAAGATCGCTAACGAGATGCGAACAACTCGTAGGAGGAACCCACTCAACGCCTACGCCTTAGCTACTATGGCTACTCTCTCGCGAAAGGGTCTAAAGCACCAACTCTGCCTAGAGCGGCCTTCCTCCAATCATCTATCTCATCTAGGATCTCTGTCTTAAGTTGCGTAGCCGATCTGTGCCTCGAAACATTGTTGAAAACTCGCACATTGCGCTGCTTCCAAAGGGCCCATGCAATTAAGATCGTGATGGAGTCGAATCCTCTTCTGAGCTTGCCACTGAAGTGTCTCCTTTGGTCGAGCCACCATTGCAGGAAGGTGACATCAGTAGATGGGATTTGAATGTTGAGTTTCCACTCGTTGAATCATGAGTGCCACACCTCTCTCGCATAGCCACAATGAGCAAGGATGTGATCGGGGTTGTCCTCATCTTGCAGGCATGTGTAACAGGCCGACGTCATGTCTTGGAGACCATGCCGAGCGCGACGGTCAGAGGTCCAGAGTCGGTGTTGGCTGGTGAGCCAAATGAAGATTTTGCACTTAAGCGGCGCCCAACTTCGCCAAATGCAGCCTGCGGTGGGGGTTTTGACTTGCCCCATGCAAAGCCACTTGTATGTGGAGCTTGCATTGTAATTACCAGACGCGTGACAATGCCAAGTGAATTGGTCAGGCTCCTCCAGGTTCCTCTCCACTGTGTTGATGGCTTGGCATAGAGAGTAGACTTGCATGTGGCCCAAGAAAGATAGCTCCCCTTGCACATCAAGCGGCCAGGCATTGTCATTAAGCGCGTCTCTCACAGTTCTCCTGTTTTTGTTCCTCGTGCTGACCATCTCGTGGAGTAACGGGGCAATGTCAGCAACCGTAGTGCCGTGAATCCAACGATCTTTCCAAAAGAGGACTTTTGATCCCTCCCCCACCTTGATTTTGACGAAGCTGTTGAAGACCTCTCGCGCTTGGTCATCCACTATCATGTTTAACCCTTGCCAGGGCCTGCTCGGATCAGATCTTCTCAGCCATTCCCATCGCACATGAAGTGCCAACGCTTGCAGTGCTAGGTTCTTCACACCTAGGCCTCCGAATGATGTAGGTTTGCAAACTGCGTCCCAAGCGACAAGGCATTGTCCACCATGGCTCTTCTCTTTGCCAGCCCAAAAGTAAGAGCACATCCACTAGCTGCAAGTTACATGCGTGCATGCATGCATGCGGTAGTGTAGGTGTGCAGAGTTTGGAGAAAAGAAATAGACTGACCTTATTTCATTTTGTGAGTCGACTGATAGCTGAAGTGACATGGTTCACACCACATTCGCATGTGACCAATCACACCAACCACGAGAAGGGTCACAACTATCGTCTTTGCCTTTGCCATGCAGGATTGCAGCTACCATCACACACCCCGCACCGTTAGCACATAATAATATATTTTCACAAAGAGAAAAATTCACTATAGGGCCTATTAATTGCGCTGGCGCCCACTTCAGTCTCATGTGGTTACAAATACCCGAAATACAGTCACCAAACTTGCACTTGAAGGTCATCTATGGTCCATTATACGGTTTGTTATACGTACATGCTGATTTGGCCCGAGTCAAATGCCGCCAAGTGTGCATTGACTGCCACATCTGCCAGCTCGCTCGAATACGCATGCACGCAGGGTTTTTTTGTTGCAAAATTGCCAGAACAAAATATCTCCTCCCCCACTGCCTTGGGGGCGGCCTGCGGGCTCCTCTTCTGGCTCTGGGCGTTGAGGCGGCCGACCGACGACCCGATGCGTGGCATCCCAGGGAACATGGGGTGGCTGGTGGTGGGCGATACCTTCGCCTTCATCGCCGCCTTCTCGAACCCGGCCGGCATCCCAAGCTTCTTGCGCGAGAGGCAGGCGAGGTACGACAAGGTGTTCAAGACATACGTGCTAGGGCAGACGACAGTGTTCATGATGGGGCGGGAGGCGGCCAAGATCCTGCTGTCCGGCAAGGATGGCGTGGTGAGCCTCAACCTCTTCTACACCGGCAAGCAGGTGCTGGGCCCCACCAGCCTGCTCACCACCAACGGCGATGAGCACCGGCGGCTGCGCTGGCTCATCGCGCAGCCCCTCTCCGCGGACGCTTTACGGAAGCACTTCGCCTTCATCGACGGCCTCGCCGTGCAGATCCTCGGCTCCAGGGCCAGCCGCGGCCGCGTGCTCGTCCTCGATGAGGCCTCGCAGTTCATGCTCAAGGTCATTGCCAACATGATCGTCAGCCTGGAGCCGGAGCGCCCCGAGCAGGAGGAGTTCCGGGTAAACTTCAAGGCCATCTCCTCCTCCTTCACGTCGCTGCCGCTCAAGCTCCCCGGCACAACCTTCCATCGCGGCCTCAGCGGTCGGAACCGGATGTACGCCATGCTGGACACGGTGATCGCGTGCCGCATGGCCGGCGAGGTCCGCGAGGACTTCCTCCAGACGCTCCTCATGAAGTACACCCGCGGCCAGCAAGCCGGCGCCGCGTCCGACCCAGCGGAGGAGGAGAAGCTGGCCGACGCGCAGCTCAAGGACAACATCCTGACGCTACTGGTGGTCGGCCACGACACCACCATGGCGGGCCAGACCTAGCTCGTCAAGTTCCTCGGCGAGAACCCCGAGGTGCTCGCCAAGCTCAGGGAGGAGCACATGGCGATCCGGGCGGCGCACGACGGCGATGACACGCAGCACCTGTGGTGGTCGGACCTGAGCAGCATGCCGTACACGACCAAGGTGATGAACGAGACGCTGCGGCGGGCCACCATCATGCCGTGGTACTCGCGCAAGGCCTCGCAGGACTTCAGCATCGACGGGTTCCAGGTGGCCAAGGGCGCGTCGGTGAACCTGGACGTGGTGTCCATCCACCACGACGCCGCCGTCTTCGCCGACCCCGAGCGCTTCGACCCAGACAGATTCGACGTGCGTGCGCCGTGACCCTGGCTTCCTTTCTTCCTCGTCTCCGGAGAGCAGCCCAGCTAGCTGACGGCTCGACTAACTTTGTGCAATGCATGTATGCAGGGGTCGCTGAAGCCGTACAGCTTCCAGGGGTTCGGCAGCGGGCCGCGGATGTGCCCAGGGATGAGCCTCGCCAAGCTCGAGATCTGCGTCTTTGCCCATCACCTAGTCTGCACATACGAGTGAGTCGCTGTCCCCCGTCGGCGAACTTTGCCACCGGCCACCGTGTCCAATGTCTAGCTCTGACGTTTGTTTTCTGTGCAGCTGGAAGGCACTGGAGGATGACGCCTCGGTGCAGCCGATGCTGGTGCGCATGCCCAATAACATGTACCCCATCCTCGCCACCGCCCTCCCCTGACTCCGACCCCAACTCCGACGATGGCGAGGCGGCGACATCTGCTTTCAGCCTGTGTAGTTACTCTACTGATGCTCTCATCGACATGTGTACACATGGAGCGATATTTTCAGGCTATTTGTACTGTACTCCTATAATGGACCAACTATATGTAAACTTTACTTATAATTAACAATGTCAAACGGGCAAGAACCTTTACTTGGCACAAAAAAAATCCACACGACCACGCACATATGGATGAACAGCTCATGAAGTTATTAAACAAGGAACAACAACTGAGCAAAAAATCTACAACGCTCTCAACCCAGGGGGTGCGCTCTCCACACTGGCTCGGTCGGACCAGGGGTGCGCTCGGTCCGACCAGGTGGGAGGGTCTTTTAATAACTGGCAATTTTACAAAAAAAACCCTGCGTGCATGTGTATTCGAGCGAGCTGGCACATGTGGCAGTCAGCGTACAGTTGGCAGCCGTTGACTCAGGCCAGATCAGCGAATACGTATAGAAACCGTACATTGGACCGTAGATGACCCTCAATTGCAAGTTTGGTGACTGTATTTCGGGTGTTTGTAACCATAGGGACTAAAGTGGGCACCAGCGCAAGTTAAAGGCCTTGTAGTGAATTTTTCTGTTTCTCAAATGATATGTCACACGTGTGGTACGAAGCACTTCGGCTCTGACTTTTCTACAACTGAAGTCGTCATCAGACAAAAAAACCAAGAAAAATAATAAAAGAGATAAATACACCCACGGTCACTGTAATTGCGTCAAAAGCATGATACGGTCACCCAACTTTGAAATACGCTCGTTACGGTCACTGAATATGACGGGACGTGAAAATACGGTCACTGTAGCGCGTATGCGATGCGTACACGCAGTTTGACCACTTGTTGACCGCTCGTTGGGGACAGGTGCCGAACCGTGGAGGCACGGCTGTGGAAATAAGCAAAAAAGCCCTCAGGCATCACTGTATCCCCATTCATCCCTCCTCCACTCAACTCGCATGTTTGTCTTTGTTGTTAGAGAAAGGGGGCGCTGCATAGGCGACTCCGCCCCACCGATCATTGGAGGGTTGAGGAGGCGACGACCAGATTTCGTGCGTGGTTGAGGAGGCGCGGCCGCCGCGCGCCTTCACCACTCGTGGGAGGTGGCGGCGATGTCCCATGTTCATCGTGCAGAAGGGGCGGCGGCCTCCATGTATAGTAAGTCCCCTAAACTGAAGAATCCCATTTTTTGGCATTTTGATGTTGAAAACCCCTCCTTTTCGGCCCGCATTGCCTTACTAGATGTGTTGTAGTTGGTAGATAGGCCGGATTCTGCTAGGGTTTTGGCATGGGATTTGGGGGTATGAGAATTGGGGCTTAGGGTTTTAGATGTTCAAATAAATTGATGCTCATGTGGAGAAGTCATGTCGATCCTGATGTATGTTGTATATGTGTTGTTGTCTCAGGCCGTCGAAGCAGCAATTTCTCTGTGGAAATCAATCATGGTGGGTTTTTTGTTGGGCATGGAAGGAACCGTGCTTATGTTAATGGCCGTGCCATTTGGTATGATCATGTGGAGAAGGTTACTTGGTCACCAATTTCAATTGAAAGCATAGTTGAGGAAATTGGCTATGAGATGGCAGGCAGGCTCAAGGTTTTCTACTGTGTCCCCATTCTTACACACAGTACTAATGGTCTGAGGGAACTGAGTGATGATGAGCAAATAGATAGAATGATGGTGTTTGTTGATATTGGGCACCACTTCTTTAGCATCTACCTGGATCATGATGAAAGCTTTCAGGCTAATCCAGATGAAGATGATGTTGTCCACAATCCAAGAGCACATTTGCCTCCAGTCTTCATCCCTGCAAAGATAGTTCCCAGCAGTAGTGCACACACTGAAAAGGTTCAGGCAGAAACAGAGCATGCAGAGGCAGGGGCAGATGCAGAGCCAGAGACAGGGGCACCCATTCCTCTCCAGGTTATATTCCCTAATGTTGATGCAGATGAGGACGTGAATCAGTTTGAGTTTGTGAGGAGGCCATCAACACAACAAGGTTTGGGTAATCAGATGGAGGAAGCAGAGCCAGTTGTAGTGCAACAACCAAGTCATCACAAAGATAATGAAATGCAAGCAGAGCCAGTTGTAGGAAGCACATCAATGAGGAGGAGTACTAGGCAGACCAAAATCAATTATGCAATGGAAGAAGATGATGCAGCTAGTGACATAGATGATGAGGATTATGATCCTGGATTAATTATAGACAGTGACAATGATATTGGCAATGATGATGATGACTTGTATGCAGATAATGTAGATGAGGATGAACCAGAACAGAAACAGGAGAACAAATCAAATGAGAGAGGAAAGCAGAAAGGAAATCAAGTCCAAACTAAAGCTCAAGACAAAGGAAAACGAAGTATAATTTAGATGAAGACTTGTCTGAAGGTGAACATTTGTGGGCACCTGATTCAGATGATGAAGAGTTGCACTTGAAGTTCAAAACTTTCAGACTAGAGGATCTACATAGGCCAAAATTCCTTGTAGGCCAAGTCTTTGAGAGTGTAGAACTACTGAGGACAGCAATTATAGAGTACTCCTGCCAGAACAGAGTTGATATCAAGCTGCCTGTCAATGATAGGAAAAGACTTAAAGCGAAGTGCGATGATGAATGCACATGCTATTTGTGGGCATCATATGACAACGGGACCAAGGCATTCATGGTGAAGAGATATGTGCATGAGCACACATGCAAAAAGAAGTGGAAGATTAGGGCTTTCACATCTAAATTCTTAGCACTGAAGTACTTAGAGAACTTTAGGGCTGATCAAGATATGAACTTGATGAATTTCTCTAGGGTTGTCCAGAAGGAATGGCACATGACACCTGGTAGGATGAAACTCTAGAGGGAAAGGAGAATGGCTATGAAAATAATTTATGGTGATGAAGAAGGGCAATATAAGCTTCTCTGGAATTATGCACATGAGGTTAGGAAAAGCAACCCTGGCTCATCTTTCTATGTCTCCCTTGGTAATGGAACGTTCAGTAAGTTGTACATGTGCCTAGATGCATGCAAGATAGGATTTCTAGAAGGTTGCAGACGTGTCATCTTTCTTGGTGGTTGTCACATTAAGACTAAATACAGAGGTCAACTGCTTGCAGCTGTTGGGGTAGATCCAAATAACTGCATTTTTTCAATTGTAATAGCTGTGGTTGAAGTTGAGGACACCCCTAACTGGGCATGGTTTCTTGACACACTTAAAAGAGATCTAGGCATCATAAACACAAAACCTTGGACAATCATGTCAGACAAACAAAAGGGGGTCATCAATGTAGTTGAAGAATTGTTCCCTGAGTCAGAACACAGATTTCATGTTAGGCACATGTGGCAGAACTTTCAACAGTCTTTCAAGGGTGATATCTTGAAGAATCAACTGTGGAAGATAGCTAGGAGCAACACAGTGCAGCTATATGAGCAGAGCATGCATGAAATGAAGATTCTTAATGAAGATGCCCACAACTGGCTGCATGAGTTACAACCTGAAACTTGGGTCAAATCTTTCCAGAGTGACTTGCCAAAATGTGATATCTTGCTTAAGAACAACTGTGAAGTATTCAACAGGTAACCCCATTGTCGTGGATTTTTCACGGCAGATGTCCTAGTGTGAGGACTTAGTCGTGGAGCCATCGCAACGAGATTAGCTTAAAAGGGGTTAAACCGGACAAAGGACACAGAGAGTTTATACTGGTTCGGCCCCGTGCGGTGAAGTTAAAAGCCTACGATCCAGTTGTGGTGGAATTGATGGGCTCTCGATGATCAGAGAGCGAATCCGCTTTACCTGGCTCTCGAGTTGTTGTTTCTTGTCCTTGAACCGCCGCCGGGTCGTCCCTTTATATACACAGGTTGACGCCCGTCAGTTTACAGAATCTCGACGCTGGCTCATACACGTGTCCGGCTCGGTTTCTACTTTCTCCTACCTTACAACACAAGTTACATATTACATGGCAGTTTATGTCTACGGGCCCTAATCCGCCTTTGGGCCTTGGGCCTTTAAGTCTCTGTAGTAAAGCGCCATACTCCTTGTCTTCATGGGCTTCAATGCGGATGACTCCTTATGAGTATAACCCGGCCCCTCCTGGGCGGTTTATACTCAAGAGTTATATCCCCAAAATTAGGCCCCAGATTGATTTGAACCTGTTCATGTCAATCTTCAACACTTAAGAAAATTTCTTCTTGAACATCTTCATATAAACTGCCATGCCGTCATCTTCCTGTGAATCTGGTAAACCGCCGTGACGTCATCTTCCAAGATTGCAATAAACCGCCATGACGTCACCTGCTTATTAAAACCGTATATACTTCCCTTTTATTAACAAACCTCCGAAAATCAAGGCGACAGTTCCATTTTTGGGGCTTCCTCGATTCCCGCGCCTATCACTTATCCCTTCGTCTTATAAATAGCACCAAGGGTCCCTTTCATTTTCCCCTTGCCTCTTCGTCTTTCTTCCACCTCGCGTCGCCTCAGAGCTCGAGCATAGCCGCCGCCGCCGACCTTCGCCTCTGCTCCAACAACGACCGCTGCATCAACCTGATTTGACCAGAGAAACGCAGCGCCTCTCCGCTACTCCCTCAATCTCAGTAAGTTTTCTTCTTCTTCGCCTCAGATCTACCATTAGGGTTTCATTGTTCCTCAGTGTTCTTCAGTGTTTGTTAATGTTCATTGCTGCACCTTGCTGCCACATGAGAACTTGATAAAACTTGATATTCCTCATGTGCGGCCGTAGCTATAATCCATCACAACATCTCTTTTTCAGTAAAAAGATCCCGTCTGGTCTGTAACTGTTCCGCTGTCCCCATTCAGGGCTTTGAAATTTCCTCCTTTTTAAAACTACGGTAGATCCAAAATTATAATACCAACCTGTGAAACCTGTTTGTGCAATACTTAGGAATTTTTTCAGATCTGTAACTTCTACACCATTGTAGGCGGTTTAACCTTTAGAAAATGATAACCCGCCAGGTACCATTAGCCCTCTTTTAAACCGCCAATTCGCCTTTAATGTCAGAATCCGGTTTATCATGTACTATGTTTTAATATCTTCTTCCGTCCTTGCACCGGTTTATTCGTGTTAGTCATGAATCCTAAACCGGCATAAATCCTCTTTTCCAGCTTGTCGTTGACATGACCAAACAGTTCTATGCTTGCAATGGGGTCCCTTCCCGGGTTACGGAAGCACAACTGGACGGGTGTGTTGCAACTGGTGCTCTAGCAAGTAAAGAGACCATCCACTGGCGGGTCCCCGGTCCAGAAAATCCTCCTGAGCCCAAGGATGGAGAGGTTATTGTGTTTGCTGATCATCTGAGCCGAGGGTTTAGCCCTCCCAGATCAAAATTATTTCATGACGTGCTTGCTAGCTTCCAGATCCTCCCTCAAGATATTGGACCAAATTCCGTGTCCAATATTTGCAACTGGCAAGTATTTTGTGAGGTTTATCTGCAAGAAGAACCCACTGTAGAGCTATTCCGGGACTTGTTTTACTTAAACCACCGTACTAAATTTACGGACGGACCCAACACTGAACTTGGCGGTGTTTCAATTCAGAAGAGAAAAGATGTTGACTTCCCTCACGCCAAACATCATAGTCACCCCAAGGACTGGAATCAGACTTGGTTTTACTGCCAAAACATAGCTCCGGACGATGAAAATCCTCTGCCGGGTTATCGTCCACACTGGCTTACCAAAACTCATCCAGTTCCTCAACGACTGACTGCCAAGGAACAATCAAAATATGCCCCTCAGCTATCAAAACTCAGAGCTTTTGTTGCAAACGGACTGACAGGCGTTGATTTTGTTCGATGCTGAGTTTCTTGGAGCGTTCTGCCTTTAAGCCTGCGCCCCGGTTTAATGTGTGAATACACAGGGGATCTGGAAGACCCTCAGCGTCATATTGACATCCAGCTTACTGACGATGAAGTCACCGAAGCTGTCAAGAAAATGCTTGATGAACCGGTGGCTGTATGCAGCAGAGTAGGGCTTAGTCCCTTCTATGCTTCCAACAAACCGCCAAAGGTAAGAATTACCTCATTTTTGTCTTAATCCATCCCTTGTTAAATATTCTTTCATAACTTATTGTCTGTCTGTGCAGAGTGACGATTTGTTCTGGAAAAAGAAATCACAGGATAAACCGGCCAAGGCGCAAGATAAACCGGTGAGAGCACCTCGCATCAAGACCAAAGCGACAAAGAAACATGCGAAGAGAAGAACCGCCGATTCCCCTGTCCTACCCAATGAAGAGGAACTTGATGATCTATAATCAGAGGTAGAACTTGACTCGCGTGGTTCTTTTTTCATACACCTCATTGACAACGATCATTATCAGGATGATGCGGAGGCTAGCCGTGCTGACGAGGTAGAGGTAATCATTCTTTCTTCTGACTCAAATCCTGTGCCAATACCAAAAATCCGTCGAGCAGTCCGGAAAGTAAAATTTTCATGCCCTCTTGCTTTTGGATCCGCACTTTCTTTTGAAGACACATCAGCATGAAACTCGCCGCACAACTCGGTGAGAACCCACAAGTGTAGGGGATCGCAACAGCTTTCGAGGGTAAAGTATTCAACCCAAATTGATTGATTCGACACAAGGGGAGCCAAAAAATATTCTCAAGTATTAGCAACTGAGTTGTCAATTCAGCCACACCTGGATAACTTAATATCTGCAGCAAAGTATTTAGTAGCAAAGTAGTATGATAGTGGTGGTAACGGCAACAAAAGAGTAATGAAAGCAAAAGTAATATTTTTGGTATTTTGTAGTGATTGTAACAATAGCAACGGGAAAGTAAATAAACATAAACCAGTAGATGGAAAGCTCGTAGGCATTGGATTGGTGATGGATAATTATGCCGGATGCGGTTCATCATGTAACAGTCATAACATAGGGTGACACAGAAATAGCTCCAGTTCATCAATGTAATGTAGGCATGTATTCCGAATATAGTCATACGTGCTGATGGAAAAGAACTTGCATGACATCTTTTGTCCTACCCTCCCGTGGCAGCGGGGTCCTAATGGAAACTAAGGGATATTAAGGCCTCCTTTTAATAGAGAACCGGAACAAAGCATTAGCACATAGTGAATACATGAACTCCTCAAACTATGGTCATCACTGAGAAGTATCCCGATTATTGTCACTTCGGGGTTGTCGGATCATAACACATAATAGGTGACTATAGACTTGCAAGATAGGATCAAGAACTCACATATATTCATGAAAACATAATAGGTTTAGATCTGAAATCATGGCACTCGGGCCCTAGTGACAAGCATTAAGCATAGCAAAGTCATAGCAACATCAATCTCAGAACATAGTGGATACTAGGGATCAAACCCTAACAAAACTAACTTGATTACATGGTAAATCTCATCCAACCCATCACCGTCCAGCAAGCCTACGATGGAATTACTCACGCATGGCGGTGAGCATCATGAAATTGGTGATGGAGGATGGTTGATGATGACGACGGCGACGAATCCCCCTCTCCGGAGCCCCGAACGGACTCCAGATCAGCCCTCCCAAGAGGTTTTAGGACTTGGCGGTGGCTCCGTATCGTAAAACGCGATGATTTCTTCTCTCTGATTTTTTTCTCTCCGAAAGCGAATATATAGAGTTGGAGTTGGCGTCGGAGGAGCTCCAGGGGGGCCACGAGGTAGGGGGGCGCACCCTGGAGGGGGGGGGGGGCGCCCCCCACCCTCGTGGACAGGGTGTGGGCCCCCTGGTCTTCATCTTTGGCGAGGATTTTTTATTATTTTTTCTAAGATGTTCCGTGGAGTTTCAGGTCATTCCGAGAACTTTTGTTTTCTGCACATAAAACAACATCATGGCAATTCTGCTGAAAACAGCGTCAGTCCGGGTTAGTTCCATTCAAATCATACAAGTTAGAGTCCAAAACAAGGGCAAAAATGTTTGGAAAAGTAGATACGACGGAGACGTATCAACTCCCCCAAGCTTAAACCCTTGCTTGTCCTCAAGCAATTCAGTTGACAAACTGAAAGAGAAAAAGAAAAACTTTTACAAACTCTGTTTGCTCTTGTTGTTGTAAATATATCAAGCCAGCATTCAGGTTTTCAGCAAAGATTATAACTAACCACCTTTGCAATAATTCTCAGGTCTCATGTTTACTCATATCAATGGCATAATCAACTAGCGAGTCATAATAATAAATCTCGGATGACAACACTTTCTTAAAACAATCATAATATGATATAACAAGATGGTATCTCGCTAGCCCTTTCTGAGACCGCAAAACATAAATGCAGAGCACCTTTAAAGATCAAGGACTGACTAGACATTGTAATTCATGGTAAAAGAGATCTAGTCATAGTCATATCCAATATAAATTAATAGTAATGAATGCAAATGACAGAGGCGCTCTCTGCTAGTGCTTTTTAATAAGAGGGTGATGACTCAACATAAAAGTAAATAGATAGGCCCTTCGCAGAGGGAAGCTAGGATTTGTAGAGGTGCCAGAGCTCAGTTTTGAAATAGAGATAAATAATATTTTGAGCGGCATACTTCCATTGTCAACATAACAACTAAGAGATGGCGAGATCTTCCATGCTACACACATTATAGGCCGTTCCCAAACAGAATGGTAAAGTTTATACTCCCCCTCCACCAACAAGCATCAATCCATGGCTTGCTCGAAACAACGAGTGCCTCCAACAATCTACAGGTCCCAGGGGGAGTTTTGTTTGCAATTATTTTGATTTAGTTTGCATAAAGCATGGGCCTGGGCATCCCGGTGACCAGCCATTTTCTCGTGAGTGAGGAGCGGAGTCCAATCCTCTTGAGAATAACCCACCTAACATGGAAGATAAGGGCAGCCCTAGTTGATACATGAGCTATTCGAGCATACAAAACAGAATGTTTATTTGAAGGTTTAGAGTTTGGCACATACAAATTTACTTGGAACGGCAGGTAGGTACCGTATATAGGAAGGTATAGTGGACTCATATGGAATAACTTTGGGGTTTAAGGGATTGGATGCACAAGCAGTATTCCCGCTTAGTACAAGTGAAGGCTAGCAAAAGACTGGGAAGCGACCAACTAGAGAGCGACAACAGACATGAACATGCATTAAAATTAATAAACATTGGATGCAAGCATGAGTAGGATATAATCCACCATGAACATAAATATCATGAAGGCTATGTTGATTTGTTTCAACTACATGTGTGAACATGTGCCAAGTCAAGTCACTTAAATCATTCAAAGGAGGATACCACTCCATCATACCACATCACAACCATTTTAATAGCATGTTGGCACGCAAGGTAAACCATTATAACTCATAGCTAATCAAGCATGGCATAAGCAACTATGATCTCTAATTGTCATTGCAAACATGTTTATTCATAATAGCTGAATCAAGAACGATGAACTCATCATATTTACAAAAACAAGAGAGGTCGAGTTCATACCAGCTTCACTTATCCCAATCAATTCATCATATATCTTCATTATTGCCTTCACTTGCATGACTGAATGACGTGGATAATAATAAGAGTGCACGTGCATTGGACTAAGCTGGAATCTGCGAGTATTCAATAAACAGGAGAAGACAAGGCAATATGGGCTCTTGGTTAAATCAACAATAATGCATATGAGAGCCACTTCAACAATTTAATCATGGTCTTCTCCTATCGACCCCCAAAGAAAAGAAAGGAAATAAAAACTATTTACATGGAAAACTCCCAACAAGTAAAAGAAGAACATGAAATATTTTTGGGTTTTCTTTTTAATTATTACTACTATAGCATGAAAAGTAAACTAACTAGAAGCTACACTAATTTTTTTGTTTTCTTAAAGTTTTAACAAACACACAAGAAGAAAGCAGGAAAAAGAAAATAAACTAGCATGGATATTACAGTGAAAGAGTATGAGCACCGACACCTAGCAATGAGTGTGTGTGAACAGAAATGTAATGTCGGTGGGAAATACGTACTCCCCCAAGCTTAGGCTTTTGGCCTAAGTTGGTTCATTGCCAGGGATGGCCTGGCGGATACCCGTAGGTGTAGCTGGGGTCGTACTGCGATGAAGAGGACTCTGACTGCCATTGGCTGGCTGCCACCTCCGGATCCCAAGAATAAACAGACTGGCGTGGAGGCTCGTATTGTGGTTCCGGCTCCGGGGCTAGTGCAGGATTCCGATAGGCTTGAACAGCCGCCCATGGGACGAGATAAAGACCTTCAGACAAGTTAAACAAAGAAGGAGCAGGCAAAGTAATAGTCTCAGGGTGATGTTTATCAAAGTACAATTTATATTTAAGCTCCCCTTCCTTGCCCTTAACAATAAAGTCATGCGCTAGCATACTCTTATAATCTAAATAAGCACTAGGCAACAATTTTTATTCTTTCTCAGAATGCCTAATAGGTGTGTTAAAATATGCAGCTAGGCGTGAAGCATAAATGCCTCCAAAGATGGGGCCCTTAGTACGGTTCAGACTTAACTGTCTAGCAACAATTCCACCCATACTAACAGTGTTATCGCGGTATAAACCATGGAACAAAATGATAATATCAGGAACACTAATGTTTCCACAGTTTCCACGACCAATCAAGCAACGACTAGCAAATATGGCAAAGTAGCGTAAAACAGGAAAATCTATGCTAGTGATTCTTGCATCAGGAACCTTCCTGGTTTCTCCCACAGCGATAGTGTTAATAAATGCTTCCACTTCATTACGGTGTGGTTCATCTAAAGTACCCTCAGAGGGTATTTTGCAAAGCTTGCAAAATTCAGCTAATGGCATCTTCTTAACAACGTCATATAAATGAAACTCTACTGAAGGGGGTGATTCCTTAGGAAAATAGTAGAAGTTTTGCACAAAAGTATTTGTGAGTAAGAGATACTGATGACGTTGGTCGCGGAGGAAGTCAGCGAGGCCGGCGTTCCCAATTAATAAATAGAAATCCTCATAAATCCTGGCTCTCCTCAAGAAGTCATCGGAAGGCCATTCACACGGCCGGACCTCCGCGGTACGAGGCAAATTATATTTGGGCTTCTGTGCTTCTTCATTTTGTTTTTCCTTCGAGCTTCGGCTCGACGAGCCCCTCAAAAGTCTCTTCATTATTTTCTGAAATAACCTGAAATTTTTAATAACTTCAAACAAAAGTGAACCAACTCAATAAAATTGATAGAAACTACTCCTACAAGTGTCTAGAGCCTTTATCATGCATTAGAATTACTTGGAACCATATAAAATTTGACATGCAAGCTCAAGAACCTGGTCACCTATGCAGCACAAATTTGTAATGAATAGAGCACTAGAACAAAAACTAATTGGACCTATGGAGGAGTCACATACCAAGGAACAATCTCCCCAAGTAGTTTTGTGAGAGGTGCTTTGAGCAAGGAGATCGAAAATCACAGCAACGGGGGCTGGAACTCGTGTTTGAGCCAGATATTCGTGTTTGTGGGAGGAAGAAGAAGAGGATGGGTGCAGGAATAAGTGGAGGAGGGCCACCGGGGGCCCACGAGGCAGGGGGCGCGCCCTGGGGGGTAGGGCGCGCCCTCCACCCTCGTGGCCAGGTGGCAGCTCCCCTCGTGGTAATTTTTGCACCATAAATCCTAAAATATTCCCGAAAAAATCATATTAAATTGGCATGGCATTCCGAGGACTTTTATTTTCGGGATATTTTTATATTGCACGGATAAATCAGGAAACAGACAGAAAAATACTATTTTTACTTTATTTCAACTAAATAACAGAAAGTATAAAGAGGGTACACAAGGTTGTGCCTTCTAGTTTCATCCGTCTCATGATCATCAAAAGGAATCCACTAACAAGGTTGATCAAGTCTTGTTAACAAACTCATTCCATTAACATGAAACCGGAGAAATTTCGAATAACACTATGTTACCTCAACGGGGATATGCACATCCCCTATAATAAGTATATCATATTTCTTCTTGACAGTAGGAAGAGGAAATTCAAAACCTCCAAAAATAATCGATGAAATTTTTCCAATAGAATTGATACTGTGGACTTGAGGTTGTTTCCTCGGAAAGTGTACCGTATGCTCATTACCATTAACATGAAAAGTGACATTGCCTTTGTTGCAATCAATAACAACCCCTGCAGTACTCAGAAAGGGTCTTCCAAGAATAATAGACATACTATCGTCCTCGGGAATATCAAGAATAACAAAGTCCGTTAAAATAGTGTCACATCCCTAGTTCTGGTATGACCTAGGCTAGCCTTCATGTGTGCATCATGTTTAAATTTCATTTAAATTTGAAATGGGGATTTGTGAAACCGTCAGAATCATTTCTGGAAAAGACCCAGAAAAAAATTGCTCCAAAAAGGTCCAAGAGAATGTTCATGTTGCTCTCTGAAAATATTAGACAGAGATAAAAATCAAACCAATATTTTCAGGAGCTCATAAGTATTTATTTTGGCCATTTGGAATTAATGCAATAATTATTTGCATTGGATATATATATATATATGTTATATATGTCCAAAAATTCTGAATTTTGGTGAGGGGCTTTGGATTAATCCCTTAGGTCCCTGCAAAAATTGACAGAAGTAAATAAAATGATTTAGTATTAATATTAAATCAAAACAAATGTCAGAAAAAATAGAAAAGAAAAAGAAATGGAAAGCTTACCTGGTGCCCTGTAGCCATCTGGCGCCTCAGCCGGCCCAGCGGTGCGGCCCACTGGCCCAACCGCCAACCGTCGTCCTCCTGGCGACGACAGAAGGACAGGGGCACTCGCCGGGGCGCGCGGCCACGCGTCCGGCCACGGCCACGTCTCCCCGCCACCTCGTGCTTCTCCCCCTCGTCACCTGGAACGCCCGGACATCGCCACGCGCCGCCCCGCACCTCTCTCGCTCTCTCCCGTGCCCATTCTCTCTTCCCCCTCGCTCTCTCTCTCTCACGGCCGAGCGCTGCCGTCGCCACCGGCCACCGTTGCTGTAGCCACCGCCACCCCCTTGCCTCTCCGGCACGCCCAGGAGCTCCGTCTCCTCGTTCTGAAGCCCTCCACCAAGCCACGCAAGCCGGAGCGCCCCTTGGAGCCGTCGCCATCGCCATCTTCGCCTCCGGCCGCCCGAGATCGCCGACGACATTCCGGCCACACCAGTGCTTCCCCGAGCTCACGCACGACGCCATCGAGACTGCCGTGAGCTCTCCTCCGCTTCCCTTCCTTCCTCGCGCTCGATTTCGTGCCATAGCCACGCTAGCCGCCGGAACCGAGCAGTCGCGCCGCCGTGGTACCTCCCCATCGTGGCCAGAGCCACCGCAGCCCGCGCATGCACCTGCCACCGCGCTCTGCAGCCTCCCAGAAGGCCAACGCCGCCACCCGCAGCTCCTGTCGTGCCCTGCAGCACCCGCGCGCACCCGGCCGAACTCCGGCCGCCGCCTCGAGCTCGTTTCCGACGAGCTCCGGCCACCCCCGTCTCTCCCGCTTGCTCCAGATGACGCGGACGAGCGCTGGCTCCTCGCCCGTGGTCTCCGCCGCCCAAATGGTCGCCGGAGCGACGATCCCGAGCCCCTCCGCCGCGTTCGCCCTCGCCGGTGACTAATCGCCGGTCAAACCGGGTCAACCCCGCTAACTAACCCCCCTGTGACACTGACCAGTGGGCCCAGCGCCCACTAACCTTAATTAGATTAGAATAACCCCCCCGTTTAACACTGTGTCACTGACGTGTGGACCCCACACGTCAGATTTGACCTGGTGAGCCACACTTGACTCGCTGACGTCATGCCTCTGTAATGCTGATGCAGTTATTCATTTTCTGGTATTAAAATGAATCAGGAAATTCCAGAAAATAGCCAAAACTTTAAAAAATCATAGAAATTCAACCGTAGCTCAGATTGAAATAATTTATATATGAAAAATTATCAGAAAAATGCAATCTATCCATCTATACCATTTTCATGCATGAAAAACCAAGTTATACCTGCTGTATATGTGAAAACACATTCATGGCATTTTAAGAGACTTAATTTAGAGTTGCATTTGAACCTTTGGTTCAAATGGACCTCTTCCAAATAGAATGCTTGATGCATTAGCACAAACAACATCACATATTCATGCCATGTTCATACATCATATTGTTGCATATGCTTGTGTATTGATTGCCAACATCGTTCCTTCTCGATAGGTCCTGCTCCGGAGAGTGTTCCAGAGCACCTGTCTGAGAAGCAGTGCCCCTCTGTTGATCTATCAGGCAAGCAAACCCCCTTGTTCATTCCGATACAATCCCACTCTCTTGCTCCTGCTCTCTTTTATTGCATTAGGACAACAACGATTCAACTGCTACTTTATGCTGCGGTAGTTGAACCCATTCCTCTGCATGACCTGTCATTGCCACAGTAAATAGTTGAAACCCACTAGCATGGGTAGGAGTTGATTGAGACATGTTGTGTTCCTACCATGCCATGCCTGCTATTGCTTAGAGTTGTGTCAGGTCTGATTCATTGGGAATGAATTGGAGTGTTATGGTATGTTCTGGTGCTAAGAGTTAAGTGTGTGAACACGATTTGGTAAAGGTAGCGGTGAGAGGCCATGTAGGAGTACATGGTGGGTTGTCTCACTGGAACCGTCCTTAAGCACTGAGTTCTGTGT
The DNA here is from genome assembly GCF_018294505.1 of Triticum aestivum. NCBI lineage: Eukaryota > Viridiplantae > Streptophyta > Magnoliopsida > Poales > Poaceae > Triticum > Triticum aestivum. Next base: position 70,987,047 of record NC_057799.1, on the reverse strand, counting down.
ATGTTGTCTAATGACTAGCTACTACCACACATTGGAATGCTTAAGTGCCCCTCTCGACTTATTAACCAACTTGATCTCTGTCCAGGAGCTGCAATTAGTTTCTGGTGTTTGTAGGTGGTGTCAGTAGTCTACCAAGTGGCACCCAGCCAGGTGGGCTTGGGACAGACTAGGCACAAGTGGCACGGTGTACCAAGCGTAGATCCATCCAGCGAGGTGGGCTTGGGAACCCTGCACACATCGTTTGAGGGCCGTGAGCGACACCCCGGCCGGATCTCCTTGCGGATGGAACCCAAATAGGCGATAAACCTGGACTAGAGTCTTGTGTGGTTAGTCAGGTCGTGGCCGACTCCCTCGCCAGGCTTCCGCTTGAAGGTTGCCGAGATACACGACGTGTGCATGGTGGTAAGTTGCGAGAGCGTGTGTGAAGAAGTACACCCCTGCAGGGTTAACATGATCTATTCGAATAGCCGGGTCCGCGGTTATGGACTTCTTGGATGCTTACGTGGTACATAGACAACTTGAAGTGGATACTCTAAAATGCTCAAGACAAGTGTGAGTGCTAAGGATGGCCTTCTCATAGGGAGACGGGAATGAATCCATAGTAGTGTATTGATGTGGTGATTAGTGGACTCGTGTGCGCCACCTCAAAGAAGTTTCTCGTAGTCGTAGAATAGGATAGCCACTGAGTCAAAGCTGGCTTGCTGCAACTAAACCCCACAATACCTTCTTGATAAAAATGCATGTATGATAGGATCTGATGTAAGTCTTGCTGAGTACCTTTGTACTCATGTTGCTTTATTTATGTTTTTGCAGCGGAGACTTCGGTCTTACTAGTGTTCTCGTGGACTTCGACAAGTAGCTTGTACCTCAGCTACGATCTTGATCGGATGTTGTAGATAGTCAGGCTCTTCAGCCTTTTCCATTTGTAGATGTCTGTACTCAGACATGTAATGCTTCCGCTTGTTGCTTGTATGCTCTGTATGATGGGTCCTGTGACCCCTGTTTGCAATAAATGCTATGTTGGCTTTTTGAGCCTTATCTATATGAGTTGTGGAGTTATGTTGTGATGCCATGTTGTACAGCACATACTTGCATGTTATGCGTACGTGTAATGTGTATTGCTATGTGTGGGATCTGACTATCTAGTTGTTTATCCTTGGTAGCCTCTCTTATGGGGAAATGTAGTCTTGTGCTTCGATGAGCCATAGTAGTCCGCTACAGCACGATTCACCGGAGTCCTGCTAGCCCAGCACTACTGCTCCGGAACACTTGACTGGCCGGCATGTGATTCACTTCGTTCATGTGTCTGTCCCTTCGGGGAAATGTCACGCGGTGACATCCGGAGTCCTGCCTAGCCTGCTACAGCCTGGGTTCCTGGAGTCCTGTTAGCCCAGTGCTACAGCCCGGATTCATACGCTGCTGACTGACATGCTCGATGTTGATTCATGTATGCCTGTCCCCGTAGGTTAGTGCCACTTTGGGTTCACGACTAGCCATGTCAACCCGGGTTCTCGGTCATATGGATGCTAGCGACACTATCATATACGTGAGCCAAAAGGCGCAAACAGTCCCGGGCCATGGTAAGGCGACACCCGTGGGAATGCCGTGCGTGAGGCCGCAAAGTGATATGAGGTGTTACGGGCTAGATCGGTGTGACTTAGAATCGGGGTCCTGACAGTTTTGGTATCAGAGCCTGACTGCCTGTAGGATTACCAAGCCAACTGGTCGAAGTTGAGTCCAGAAATTCTTTAGTTATGTAAGGGAATTGATTGTGGGAAGGAACGTAAGGCTCTTTTTACTCCTTATACCTCATTGCCTTCTGATCTGAGTCATCCTATCTTCCTACGGGGTTAAGGAACTAGGTTTTCTCTTCCGTCTATCAGGATCACGTGTTACTACTCTGTAGTTCCATAGGATTGGTTGATCAGAGTCTTATTCCAGTTTCGAGTACTTCTGGTGTAGCCTGTTTAGTACTATCCCAGAACCTTGAGTGATGATGTTGATTATGGTACTACCCCATTGTTTGCAGGATGTCTCATTTTGAGCATTTTACTGCCGTCATGCTGCCGGAATTGCCCTAGGAGTTCGAGAGTTACTAATTTCCTTATACTACATTCTATAGCCTATAGTTGATGTTGATTCCATCCTTGGTTTCGTTTCTCAGGATGTCATCAGTTAAGCGAGGTTCTGTTGCTCGCAGCCAGAACCACGGAGATGGTAGGGATGAGGATCCTCCCGACCAGCCTTCATTGACAGAGTTCATGTTAGAGATGGAGAGGAACAAGCGAGAGTCTAACAGCTTGTTGGCACGTATCGAGGAGAACACCGCACATCAGTTCAAAGGGTCTGCAACCATTCATGACTTCATTCGCTTGCGCCCACCTACCTTTCATCATTCCATCGAGCCACTCGATGCAAATGACTGGCTCCGTAGCATCACTCATAAGCTGCGTTCCGCGAACGTAGCTGAAGATGACAAGGTCACTTATGCCACATACCATCTGGAAGGTCCTGCTAGTCTTTGGTGGCAGAACCATGAGGCTATGCTTCCAGCTGGCCAGATTCCTACCTGGAGAGATTTCACTGAGGCTTTTCGCGAGCATCACATTCCTCTGGCTCTCATTGACCGCAAGAGAGAAGAGTTCTGTAGTTTCACCCAGAGTAAGATGGTTGTTGATGCTTATAGTAGAGAGTTTGAGAACCTTGCTCGCTATACTACAGAAGAGGTGTCCACGGACGCCAAGAAGCAGGCTAGGTTCCGGAAGGGTCTCAACCCCAAGTTGCGTCGTGATCTCCACTTGCACCATTGCAATACATTCCAAGCTCTTGTGAACAAGGCCGTTAATGCAGAGACAACTCAGCTCACTTACGAGGAGTCTCGTAAGCACACCCGTGATTTGGGTTCTTCCTCCGGTTCTAGTTCTCAGAAGCGCCGGATTTGGATTCCGAACTCTGCTCTTCCAACCGGTTATACACCGAGGCCATCTTATGTGGCGCCTCACCCGGTTCAGTTATATGCTCCACCCAGGCCTATTGGTGGACCGCCTGCCAATGCGGGTCCACGTCCTACCTCCAAGATTTGTTACAAGTGCGGAGAGCCAGGCCACATTGCCCGTATTTGCACTCAGACCAGTGTTGCTCCACCCCAGCCCGAGAAGTCTGTTGGCCGTGGTAGTAAGCCATCACGCAAGATGATCAGTGCCAAGTCAACTCCCACTGAACATGGACGTGTGCATCACGTCTCAGCTAAAGATGCTCATGATGATCCAGATGTCGTTCTTGGTACACTCCTTGTAAACTGTCATCCAACATCGGTTTTGTTCGATACTGGGGCGTCTCATTCCATCATTTCCGAAAGTTATGCCCGCTTGCACGACATGTCATTTTGTGATATGCCCTCCCCACTACTCATTCAAACTCCTGGATCCAAATGGCAAACTTCTAGTGTAAGCCATGGTAATGAAATCCTTGTTGACAGACTTGTATTCCTTGCCTCACTTGTAGCCCTCAAGTCTACAGATATTAACATCATCTTGGGTATGGACTGGATGAAAGCTCATTATGCCAAGATTGATTGTTACACCAGGTCTGTTCATCTCACACACCCCTCTGGCAAGATAGTCACTGTCTCCACCAGAGTTGCAAAGCGTCAACTCTATTCCCTTAATGCCAGCCCTCTTCCAGACCTTGAAGATATCCCGGTAGTCCGTGACTTTCCGGATGTCTTTCTAGAGGAACTGCCAGGTGTTCCACCTGACAGAGATGTAGAGTTCGTCATAGATCTTATCCCAGGAACCGCTCCAATTTCTAGGAGACCTTATAAGATGGCACCCTTAGAACTAGCTGAGCTTAAGAAACAACTTGATGAGTCCTTGCAAAAGGGTTTCATCCGTCCTAGTTCTTCTCCTTGGGCTTCCCCATCCTCTTCGTCAAGAAGAAGGATGGTACGGACCGGATGGTTGTAGATTATCGTCCCGTTAATTTGGTCACGATAAAGAACAAATATCCGCTCCCCAGGATCAACGACCTGTATGATCAGCTCGCTAGATCCTCAGTCTTTTCCAAGATGGATTTGAGGTTAGGCTACCACCAAATCAAGATCAGAAACGGGGACATTCCTAAAACGGCTTTTGTCACTCGTTATGGTCAGTACGAGTACACCGTCATGTCCTTTGGTCTAACAAATGCTCCAGCTACCTTCTCCCGCTTGGTGAACTTGATCTTCATGGAGTACTTAGATAAGTTCGTCGTGGTTTACCTCGATGATATCCTTATTTACTCGAAGAACGAGGAAGAGCATGCCGAACATCTTAGACTTGTGTTAGAGAAACTCAGAGAGCACCGCCTTTATGCCAAGTTCTCCAAGTGCAAATTTTGGTTGCCAGAAGTGACCTACCTAGGCCACGTGATCTCTGGTAAGGGCATTGCCGTCAATCCCGAGAGAGTACAGGCCGTTCTTGATTGGACTCCACCTGAAACGGTTAAACAAGTTAGGAGTTTCCTTGGTCTAGCCAGCTATTGTCGCCGCTTTGTTGAAAACTTCTCCAAAGTAGCCAAACCCCTCACGAAACTTCTCAAGAAAGATAAAAAGTTTGAGTGGTCCCCACAGTGTGAGTACAGTTTTCAGGAACTGAAAAGACGCCTGACCTCTGCTCCCATTCTTGTGCCACCGGATTTCACTAAAGACTTTGTTATCTATTGTGATGCCTCACGACAGGGACTAGGTTGCATTCTTATGCAGGATCGACATGTGATTGCCTATGCATCTCGACAGTTGCATCCACATGAGGAGAATTATCCTACACATGATCTAGAGCTTGCAGCCGTAGTCTATGCACTTAAGACATGGCGACATTACCTTCTTGGTAAACGATGTGAGATCTACACCGATCACCAGAGTCTCAAGTATATCTTCACCCAACCAGATTTGAACCTTAGGCAAGGACGTTGGTTGGAGGTGATCTCAGATTATGATCTAGGGATTACCTACACTCCAGGCAAAGCCAATGTTATGGCTGATGCGCTAAGTCGTAAATCCTATTGCAACAATCTCATGTTGCAGCAGGGCCAACCACTTCTCCATGAGGAATTCTGTAAGCTTAACCTTCACATTGCTCCTCATGGATTCCTTTCTACCTTGGTGGAGAAACCTACCCTTGAGGATCAGATCATTTCTGACCAGAAGTTTGATAGGGGTGTTATCCGCATCAAGAGAAACATTAAAAAGGGAGTTGGTGGTAGTTTCTCTATAGATGATCGAGGTGTTGTTTTCTTTGAGAATCACTTGGTGGTTCCCAAGAATCAACATCTACGACAACTGATCTTTAAGGAGGCTCATGAATCTCCTATCACGATTCATCCCGGTAGTACTAAGATGTATCTGGACCTACACCAGAGGTTCTGGTGGACTAGGATGAAGAGAGAAATCGCTGAGTTCATTGCTAACTGTGACGTTTGTCGTCGCGTTAAGGCAGAACATCAGAGGCCTGCTGGCACCCTTCAGCCTTTAGCTATTCCTGAGTGGAAATGGGATAAAGTTGGTATGGACTTCATCACCGGCTTTCCCAGGACCAAGAAAGGGAATAATGCTATCTTCATAGTCATTGATCGTCTTTCCAAAGTGGCTCACTTCCTACCTGTTCGAGAGAGTATCACTGCTAGTCAGCTCGCTGACTTATATATTTCTCGAATAGTGTCACTTCATGGTGTTCCACTAGAGATCAATTCAGACCGTGGTAGTCTTTTTACTTCTCATTTCTGGGAGAGTTTCCAAATTGCCATGGGCACCCATCTTTCCTTCAGTACCGCTTTCCACCCTCAATCAAGTGGTCTGGTGGAAAGGGTCAACCAAATTCTCGAAGACATGCTTAGAGCTTGCGTTATCTCATTCGGTATGGATTGGGAGAAGTGTCTTCCTTTCGCCGAGTTTGCTTATAACAATAGCTATCAGTCCAGTCTCAAGAAAGCTCCTTTTGAGATTCTGTATGGACGAAGATGTCGAACACCTTTGAACTGGTCAGAAACCGGTGAAAGACAATTCTTTGGACCAGACATGATCCAGGAGGCAGAAGAGCAAGTTCGCATCATTCGTGAGAATTTGAAAACAGCCCAGTCTCGTTAAAAGAGCCAGTATGACCGTCATCATAAGGAAGTGACTTATGAAGTTGGCGACAAGGCTTACCTTCGGGTTACTCCTTTGAAGGGTACCCATCGTTTCGGTATCAAGGGAAAGTTGGCTCCTCGTTACATTGGTCCTTTTCGCATTCTCGCTAAACCAGGAGAGGTTGCCTACCAGTTGGAACTACCCCACATCTTTCTCGAGTTCATGATGTCTTCCACGTCTCTCAACTCAGGTGTTGCTTCTCGGATCCCATCCGCGGAGTGGCCCACGAAACGCTTGATCTCCAAGATAACCTCACATACCGAGAGTACCTGGTTCGCATTCTTGATCAAGCAGAGCGTGTTACCCGACGTCGGAACATCAAGTTTCTCAAGGTTCAGTGGTCTCATCATTCCGAGAGAGAAGCTACTTGGGAGCGAGAAGATCGACTTCGACTGGAGTACCCCACCTTCTTTCCATCGACCCCTGAATTTTGGGACGAGATTCTTTCAAGTGGGGGCGAGTTGTCACAACCCTAGTTCTGGTATGACCTAGGCTAGCCTTCATGTGTGCATCATGTTTAAATTTCATTTAAATTTGAAATGGGGATTTGAGAAACCCTCAGAATCATTTCTGGAAATGACCCAGATAAAAATTGCTCCAAAAAGGTCCAAGAAAATGTTCATGTTGCTCTCTGAAAATATTGGACAGAGATAAAAATCAAACCAATATTTTCAGGAGCTCATAAGTATTATTTTGGCCATTTGGAATTAATGCAATAATTATTTGCATTGGATATATATATGTTATATATGTCCAAAAATTCTTAATTTTGGTGAGGGGCTTTGGATTAATCCCTTAGGTCCCTGCAAAAATTGACAGAAGTAAATAAAATGATTTAGTATTAATATTAAATCAAAACAAATGTCAGAAAAATAGAAAAGAAAAAGAAATGGAAAGCTTACTTGGGGCCCTGTAGCCATCTGGCGCCTCAGCCGGCCCAGCGGTGCGGCCCACTGGCCCAACCGCCAACCGTCGTCCTCCTGGCGACGACAGAAGGACAGGGGCACTCGCCGGCGCGCGCGGCCACGCGTCCGGCCACAGCCACGTCTCCCCACCACCTCCTACTTCTCCCCCTCGTCGCCTGGAACACCGGGACGTCGCCACGCGCCGCCCCGCACCTCTCTCGCTCTCTCCCGTGCCCATTCTCTCTTCCCCCTCGCTCTCTCTCTCACGGCCGAGCGCTGCTGTCGCCACCGGCCACCGTTGCCGTAGCCACCGCCACCCCCTCGCCTCTCCGGCACGCCCAGGAGCTCCGTCTCCTCGCTCTGAAGCCCTCCAACGAGCCACGCAAGCCGGAGCGCCCCGTGGAGCCGTCGCCATCGCCATCTTCGCCTTCGGCCGCCCGAGATCGCCGACGACATTCCGGCCACACCAGTGCTTCCCCGAGCTCGCGCACGACGCCATCGAGACCGCCGTGAGCTCTCCTCCGCTTCCACTCCTTCCCCGTGCTCGATTTCGTGCCGTAGCCACGCTAGCCGCCGGACCCGAGCAGTCGCGCCGCCGTGGTACCTCCCCGTCGTGGCCAGAGCCACCGCAGCCCGCGCCTGTACCTGCCACCGCGCTCTGCAGCCTCCCAGAAGGCCAACACCGCCGCCCGCAGCTCCTGCCGTGCCCTACAGTACCCGCGTGCACTTGGTCGAACTCCGGCCGCCGCCTCGAGCTCGTTTCCGACGAGCTCCGGCCACCCCCGTCTCTCCCGCTTGCTCCAGATGACGCGGACGAGCGCTGGCTCCTCGCCCGTGGTCTCCGCCGCCCAAATGGTCGCCGGAGCGACGATCCCGAGCCCCTCTGCCGCGTTCGCCCTCGCCGACGACTAATCGCCGGTCAAACCGGGTCAACCCCGCTAACTAACCCCCCCTGTGACACTGACCAGTGGGCCCCAGCGCCCACTAACCTTAATTAGATTAGAATAACCCCCCCGTTTAACACTGTGTCACTGACGTGTGGACCCCACACGTCAGATTTGACCTGGTCAGCCACACTTGACTCGCTGACGTCATGCCTCTGTAATGCTGACGCAGTTATTCATTTTCTGGTATTAAAAGAATCAAGAAATTCCAGAAAATAGCCCAATCTTCAAAAAATCATAGAAATTCAACCGTAGCTCAGATTGAAATAATTTATATATGAAAAATTATCAGAAAAATGCAATCTATCCATCTGTACCATTTTCATGCATGAAAAACCAAGTTATACCTGCTGAATATGTGAAAACACATTCATGGCATTTTAAGAGACTTAATTTAGAGTTGCATTTGAACCTTTGGTTCAAATGGACCTCTTCCAAATAGAATGCTTGATGCATTAGCACAAACAACATCACATATTCATGCCATGTTCATACATCTTATTGCTGCATATGCTTGTGTATTGATTGCCGACATCGTTCCTTCTCGATAGGTCCTGCTCCGGAGAGTGTTCCAGAGTACCTGTCTGAGAAGGAGTGCCCCTCCGTTGATCTATCAGGCAAGCAAACCCCCCTTGTTCATTCCGATACAATCCCACCCTCTCGCTCCTGCTCTCTTTTATTGCATTAGAACAACAACGATTCAACTGCTAATTTATGCTGCGGTAGTTGAACCCATTCCTCTGCATGACCTGTCATTGCCATAGTAAATAGTTGAAACCGACTAGCATGGGTAGGAGTTGATTGAGCCATGTTGTGTTCCTACCATGCCATGCCTGCTATTGCTTAGAGTTGTGTCAGGTCTGATTCATTGGGAATGAATTGGAGTGTTATGGTATCTTCTGGTGCTAAGAGTTAAGTGTGTGAACACGATTTGGTAAAGGTAGCGGTGAGAGGCCATGTAGGAGTACATGGTGGGTTGTCTCACTGGAACCGTCCTTAAGCACTGAGTTCTGTGTATGTTGTCCAATGACTAGCTACTACCACACATTGGAATGCTTAAGTGCCCCTCTCGACTTATTAACCAACTTGATCTCTGTCCAGGAGTTGCAATTAGTTTCTGGTGTTTGTAGGTGGTGTTAGTAGTCTACCAAGTGGCACCCGGCCAGGTGGGCTTGGGACAGACTAGGCACAAGTGGCACGGTGTACCAAGCGTAGATCCATCCGGCGAGGTGGGCTTGGGAACCCTGCACACATCGTTTGGGGCCGTGAGCGACACCCCGGCCGGATCTCCTTGCGGATGGAACCCGAATAGGCGATAAACCTGGACTAGAGTCTTGTGTGGTTAGTCAGGTTGTGGCCGACTCCCTCGCCAAGCTTCCGCTTGAAGGTTGCCGAGATACACGACGTGTACATGGTGGTAAGTGGCGAGAGTCTGTGTGAAGAAGTACACCCCTGCAGGGTTAACATGATCTATTCGAATAGCCGGGTCCGCGGTTATGGACTTCTTGGATGCTTACGTGGTACATAGACAACTTGAAGTGGATACTCTAAAATGCTCAAGTCAAGTGTGAGTGCTACGGATGGCCTTCTCGTAGGGAGCGGGAATGAATCCATAGTAGTGTATTGATGTGGTGATTAGTGGACTCGTGTGCGCCACCTCAAAGAAGTTTCTCGCAGTCGTAGAATAGGATAGCCACTGAGTCAAAGCTGGCTTGCTGCAACTAAACCCCATAGTACCTTCTTGATACAAATGCATGTATGATAGGATCTGATGTAAGTCTTGCTGAGTACCTTTGTACTCATGTTGCTTTATTTATGTTTTTGTAGTGGAGACTTCGGTCTTACTAGTGTTCTCGTGGACTTCGACAAGTAGCTTGTACCTCAGCTACGATCTTGATCGGATGTTGTAGATAGTCAGGCTCTTCAGCCTTTTCCATTTGTAGATGTCTGTACTCAGACATGTAATGCTTCCGCTTGTTGCTTGTATGCTCTGTATGATGGGTCCTGTGACCCCTGTTTGCAATAAATGCTATGTTGGCTTTTTGAGCCTTATCTATATGAGTTGTTGAGTTATGTTGTGATGCCATGTTGTACAGCACATACTTGCATGTTATGCGTACGTGTAATGTGTATTGCTATGTGTGGGATCTGACTATCTAGTTGTTTATCCTTAGTAGCCTCTCTTATGGGGAAATGTAGTCTTGTGCTTCCATGAGCCATAGTAGTCCGCTACAGCCCGGTTCACCGGAGTCCTGCTAGCCCAGCACTACTGCTCCGGAACACTTGACTGGCCGGCATGTGATTCACTTTGTTCCTGTGTCTGTCCCTTCAGGGAAATGTCACGCGGTGACATCCGGAGTCCTACCTAGCCTGCTACAGCCCGGGTTCCCGGAGTCCTGTTAGCCCAATGCTACAGCCCGGATTCATACGCTGCTGACTGACATGCTCGATGTTGATTCATGTATGCCTGTCCCCGTAGGTTAGTGCCACTTTGGGTTCACGACTAGCCATGTCAGCCCGGGTTCTCGGTCATATGGATGCTAGCGACACTATCATATACGTGAGCCAAAAGGCGCAAACGGTCCCGAGCCATGGTAAGGCGACACCCGTGGGAATGCCGTGCGTGAGGCCGCAAAGTGATATGAGGTGTTACAGGCTAGATCGGTGTGACTTAGAATCGGGGTCCTGACAAATAGTAACGTTTGCAACCACAACAGGCACATCCTCACAAATACCGACAGGTATAGCAGTTGATTTATCAGCCATTTGCAAAGATATTTCAGTAGGTGTCAACTTATTCAAATCAAGTCTACGGTATAAAGAGAGAGGCATAACACCGGCTCCAAGATCACATAAAGCCGTTTTAACATAGTTTCTTTTAATGGAGCATGGTATAGTGGGTACTCCTGGATCTCCAAGTTTCTTTGGTATTCCACCCTTGAAAGTATAATTAGCTAGCATTGTGGAAATTTCAGCTTTCGATATCTTTCTCTTATTGGTAATGATATCCTTCATATACTTAGCATAAGGATTTGTTTTGAGCACATCAGTTAATCGCATACGCAAAAAGATAGGTCTAATCATTTCAGCAAAGCGCTCAAAATCCTCATCATCCTTTTTCTTGGATGGTTTGGGAGGAAAAGGCATGGGTTTCTGAACCCATGGTTCTCTTTCTTTACCATGTTTCCTAGCAACAAAGTCTCTCTTATCATAACGTTGATTCTTTGATTGTGGGTTATCAAGATCAACAGCAGGTTCAACCTCTACATCATTATCATTGCTAGGTTGAGCATCATCATCATCATTATTATTTTTGCTAGGTTCATGTTCATTACCAGATTGTGTTTCAGCATCAGAAATAGGTATATCATTTGGATTCTCAGATGGTTCAGCAATAGGTTCGCTAGAAGTTTGCAAAGTCCTATCATTTTTCTTTTTCTTCCTTTTAGAAGAACTAGGCACATCAGTATTATTTCTCTGAGAATCTTGTTCAATTCTCTTCGGGTGGCCTTCAGGATACAAAGGTTCCTGAGTCATTCTACCAGTTCTAGTAGCCACTCTAACATCATAATCATTTTTGTTACTATTCCTTTCATTGAGCAAATCATTTTGAGCCTTAAGTACTTGTTCTACTTGAGTAGTAACCATAGAATCATGTTTCCTAACAAGTTTAAGTTCACATCTAAGATCAGCCATATAATCACCCAAGTGTTTAATCATATAGGTATTTTGTTTCAATTGTCTACCAAAATAAGCATTGAAATTTTCTTGTTTGACAATAAAATTATCAAACTCATCCAAGCATTGTCTAGTAGACTTATATTGAGGAATATCACCTTCATCACATCTGTAGAGAGAATTTACCTTTACTACCTGTGTCGGGTTATCGGGATCAGGAGGTTCTTCAATAGGTAATGGATCACGATCATGTGTTTCTCCAACAGGCGGTAAATTAAGACCATGTATTTCTTCAAGGAGGTAAATTCTTAACATCTTCAGCTTTAATACCTTTTTCTTTCATAGATTTCTTTGCCTCTTGCATATCTTCAGGACTGAGAAATAGAACACCTCTCTTCTTTGGAGTTGGTTTAGGGATAGGCTCAGGAATTGGCTCAGGAGCTGGCTCAGGAAGTGTCCAATTATTTTCATTTGTCAACATATTATTCAATAGAATTTCAGCTTCATCCGGTGTTCTTTCCCTGAAAAGAGAACCAGCACAACTATCCAGGTAATCTCTGGAAGCATCGGTTAGTCCATTATAAAAGATATCAATTATTTCATTTTTCTTAAGAGGATGATCAGGCAAAGCATTAAGTAACTTGAGAAGCCCCCCCAAGCTTGTGGGAGACTCTTCTTCAATTTGCACAAAGTTGTATATTTCCTTTAAAGCAGCTTGTTTCTTATGAGCAGGGAAATATTTAGCAGAAAAGTAATAAATCATATCCTGGGGACTACGCACACAACCAGGATCTAGAGAATTAAACCATATCTTAGCATCACCCTTTAATGAGAACGGAAATATTTTAAGGATATAAAAGTAGCGAGATCTCTCATCATTAGTGAACAGGGTGGCTATATCATTCAATTTAGTAAGACGTGCCACAACAGTTTTAGATTCATAACCATGAAAAGGAGATTCAACCAAAGTAATTATATCAGGATCAACAGAGAATTCATAATCCTTACCGGGAACACAAATAGGTGAAGTAGCAAAAGCAGGGTCAGGTTTCATTCTATCTCTAAGAGATTCTTTACTCCATTTAACTAATAGCCTCTTAAGTTCGTTTCTATTTTTGCAGGCAAAAATAGCTGCAGAAGATTCCATATCAAAAACATAACCCTCAGGAATAACAGGCATATCTTCATCATCAATATCATCAACATTACCAGCTTCAATAGTTTCTTTCTCTCTAGCCCTAGAAATTTGTTCATCAAGAAACTCGCCAAGGGGCACAGTAGTATCAAGCATAGAAGTAGTTTCATCATAAGTATCATGCATAGCAGAAGTGGCATCATCAATAACATGCGACATATCAGAACGAATAACAGAAGCAGGTTTAGGTGTCGCAAGCTTACTCATAACAGAAGGTGAATCAAGTGCAGAGCTAGATGGCAGTTCCTTACCTCCCCTCGTAGTTGAGGGATAAATTTTTGTCTTAGCGTCTTTCAAATTCTTCATAGTGTCTAGCAAATATAAATCCCAAGTGACTCAAAGAATAGAGCTATGCTCCCCGGCAACGGCGCCAGAAATTGGTCTTGATAACCCACAAGTGTAGGGGATCGCAACAGCTTTCGAGGGTAAAGTGCATCATCAATAACATGCGACATATCAGAACGAATAACAGAAGCAGGTTTAGGTGTCGCAAGCTTACTCATAACAGAAGGTGAATCAAGTGCAGAGCTAGATGGCAGTTCCTTACCTCCCCTCGTAGTTGAGGGATAAATTTTTGTCTTAGCGTCTTTCAAATTCTTCATAGTGTCCAGCAGATATAAATCCCAAGTGACTCAAAGAATAGAGCTATGCTCCCCGGCAACGGCGCCAGAAATTGGTGTTGATAACCCACAAGTGTAGGGGATCGCAACAGCTTTCGATTGTAAAGTATTCAACCCAAATTTATTGATTCGACACAAGGGGAGCCAAAGAATATTCTCAAGTATTAGCAACTGAATTGTCAATTCAGCCACACCTGGATAACTTAATATCTGCAGCAAAGTATTTAGTAGCAAAGTAGTATGATAGTGGTGGTAACAGCAACAAAAGAGTAATGAAAGCAAAAGTAATATTTTTGGTATTCTGTAGTGATTGTAACAATAGCAACGGGAAAGTAAATAAACGTAAACCAGTAGATGGAAAGCTCGTAGGCATTGGATCGGTGATGGATAATTATGCCGGATGCGGTTCATCATGTAACAGTCATAACATAGGGTGGCACAGAACTAGCTCCAGTTCATCAATGTAATGTAGGCATGTATTCCGAATATAGTCATACGTGCTTATGGAAAAGAACTTGCATGACATCTTTTGTCCTACCCTCCCGTGGTAGCGGGGTCCTAATGGAAACTAAGGGATATAAAGGCCTCCTTTTAATAGAGAACCGGAACAAAGCATTAGCACATAGTGAATACATGAACTCCTCAAACTATGGTCATCACCGAGAAGTATCCCGATTATTGTCACTTCGGGGTTGTCGGATCATAACACATAATAGGTGACTATAGACTTGCAAGATAGGATCAAGAACTCACATATATTCATGAAAACATAATAGGTTCAGATCTGAAATCATGGCACTCGGGCCCTAGTGACAAGCATTAAGCATAGCAAAGTCATAGCAACATCAATCTCAGAACATAGTGGATACTAGGGATCAAACCCTAACAAAACTAACTTGATTACATGGTAAATCTCCTCCAACCCATCACCGTCCAGCAAGCCTACGATGGAATTACTCACGCATGGCGGTGAGCATCATGAAATTGGTGATGGACGATGGTTGATGATGACGACGGCGACGAATCCCCCTCTCTGGAGCCCCGAACGGACTCCAGATCAGCCCTCCCGAGAGGTTTTAGGGCTTGGCGGCGGCTCCGTATCGTAAAATGCGATGATTTCTTCTCTCTGATTTTTTCTCTCCGAAAGCGAATATATAGAGTTGGAGTTGGCGTCGGAGGAGCTCCAGGGGGCCCACGAGGTAGGGGGCGCGCCCTGGAGGGGCGGCCCACCCTCGTGGACAAGGTGTGGGCCCCCTGGTCTTCATCTTTGGCGAGGATTTTTTATTATTTTTTCTAAGATGTTCCGTGGAGTTTCAGGTCATTCCGAGAACTTTTGTTTTCTGCACATAAAACAACATCATGGCAATTCTGCTAAAAACAGCGTCAGTCCGGGTTAGTTCCATTCAAATCATACAAGTTAGAGTCCAAAACAAGGGCAAAAGTGTTTGGAAAAGTAGATACGACGGAGACGTATCACTCGGCATAGCGACCAAGTGGTGACCTCCTCCGGTTTACCGAACTCTCCGGTTCGCAAACGCCGCCAAGAGGTTTCTTATACTCCTGACATACTTTGCCCTAAAGCAGGTTGCTTCCGATATCCTCTTAATCCGTCTGACTCAAATTATCAGGGAACCTCCCATTCATCATCCGACGAATCATCGGCCACACAACTTCCTCCCCTCAAAACTGTTCCTGGGTAAGCATATTACACTTAACCTTTTATGCCTTGCATTATTTTTATTATACCGATTTCTGTGCCTGTTCCTTCCAGTGCCAAAGCCAGACTTAGCAAGAAAGCCAAGTTAAATAAACCAACCGATGATAATCCGGTCACTGAACCGGAGAAGATCCCCGAGACTGAAGATCCAAATGCTGATGCCATCCTGGATGATCCGGTACCTCAGGTTCAGGACACTTTTGTTGAAACGGTAGAGATAAACCCGTCGAGCCAGCCTGCTGATCCGCCAAGCCCGTCTGCTAATCCACCAAGCCCAGCAAAAACATCTGATAAACCGCTAAGCCCAGCCAAAATTACTGATGATGATGTTGTTGTTATTGGCACTGGTTTCACCTCCCCTGGCCATCCTGTCGCTTTGTCAAAGCATACTGCCAAAGAAGAATTTTCTGCTATGGACAAGGGCAAGTGGAAAACTGATTTATCAAGCTATGCCCACCTCATTGCCCAAGACCTTCATTCTGGTTTTTTAAACCGCCTGTACACAAGCCGCGACTATGAATCCGGTTTAGTGGGCCTGATGAAGGAACGGTATGATGTAAATATCACTCCGTCTTGCATAAATACTTTCCTTATAACTGGCTTGGACTATCAATTCCAGTAGCCCCCAAGGGCCGGTTCATAATATTGATGTGAACCGGGTCTTGTAGTAGAATCAATGTTTTAATTTTGCTGGTATAGCCCCCATGGACCGGTTTATACCTTTAGGATGAACCGGTACATCTTCTGTCATACTGCTTCCAAAATTTCTGATCATTGTAATCCGTCTGAATACGAAAAATCCATATCCTGATCTGGAGCAAATATGCATTAGCCCCCAAGTGCCAAGTGGATAACTTGTTATGTGCTTGGGACTTGAAATGTCAGTTGATAAAAAGCAATCCGCATTAGCCCCCAAGTGCCAAGTGTATAACTTGTTATGTGCTTGGGACTTCAAAGATGTATTATCAACTCATTAACTGTCTCTTTCAGGTTGAGCTGACCAAAAAGGAATCTCAAATCGCTGACCTTCAGGAAAATATCAAGTCCTAGCAAGCAGAAACTTGCAAAGCTAAAGACGAGCTGACCGGCGCTTTAACAGCCATGGAACAATTAAAGGATGGCTTTAAAGATGAGAAGGCAAAGTGGGAGACTGAAAAAGCAACCTTGCTAAAGCGGGCGAAGGATGCTGAGGCAGCCCT
Source organism: Triticum aestivum (assembly GCF_018294505.1). Classification (NCBI taxonomy): domain Eukaryota; kingdom Viridiplantae; phylum Streptophyta; class Magnoliopsida; order Poales; family Poaceae; genus Triticum; species Triticum aestivum. The sequence continues at coordinate 70,970,626 of NC_057799.1, read as the reverse complement.
TAATCCAGTAGTGGAAGAACTAACTGGTTTAAAGCAGCAAATCAATGCTATGACCACTGCTGTCTTTGGTAATATATCTTCTTCAGAAGCTTTAAATAAACATCCATGAAACTGCCAGTTTACTATTTATGTTGACCATTGCAGGTAGCCGTGTTACTCATCTTGGCTCAGACATGCGCAAAAAACTAAAGGCTACTTATACATTGATAGAGCAATTATATTCCGGCGCTCAATGGGTCATCTGCACAGCTTCACATAATAAACCGCCCCCAACATTAATCAAGGAAATGTTGGAAAGGTTATCTATGATGCCTGTCCGTATTGAGGAATTGAAGAGATCAGCTGCTAGGGCCGGTGCTCTGACTGCATTGACTCGAGCCAAGGCCTAGATATCTGACCTTGATTCAGAAGATATTGGAAATGGTTATCCAAGCCAGAAAGAGGACGGGTCAGAATTTGATAACGACGACCTCAGGGCTATAACAAGAGAAATGCGTCCCTTGGCAAGCAAGTTGGCTCAGGACACTGACTTGTCGTTTTACCAGACGATTTATGATGCCAACAACAAATGGGTTAGTGCACCAACTTATGATGAGGAAAATCTTATCCCGCCAATCCGTAAGCATACTTACGCCCCTGATGTTGAACCGTCCACCCTTATAAACGATGAAGCTGTCTTCCAAGCCATAACTGGGATTGACTGGGCAACTATTGACTTCCAGCCACTGGGTGGAGAGGGGCAGGCTGAACCGGCGCAGGATGATCCACAACCTTCAAGGCAGCCCGAAGAAGAATCATGATCGGAGGCCGGTTTATCTTCTGCACATTGTCATCTGTGTGATAAACAGTTATTCTTTTGGGCCGTCAAAGCGCCTTGTAATAGGCTAGTTTAAACACTTGTTCTGCTATGCCATCGTGCATATTCTCTTTGCCTGATATTGTTAATCCGTCATGATAATGCTATTTCTCCTTATGATCCTTAGCAGCTTTATGCAATCCTGTTTCTGCATATAATAAACTTAAAATTGTCCTGGCGGTTTATCGCCGGACGGGTCATAACACCCAATATAAATCCAGGGTTTATAACCTAGATTGTGTTTTCAAGAATAATTAAATACCTCATACCTGTGACATTGAATCACTTTGTTGTTGTATCAACTTTATTGTAGTGAGGGTGATAACCCAAATCTTGAGTGCTGATAACTCCCACCACGCTTTGCTGGTTTATAATAAAGCCATACCGGGTTATAATAAACACCGGATGATCATACTGGCGACTTATAGTCAGCACTAGACCGGTTCAGCAAACGCCGATTTATCATGTACTCACAACTTATAGTTGAAAGCCAAGCCGGGTCAATCGACATCAGTCATCTTGTAAATTTGTACCTGGCAACTCAAAAGCCAGACCGATTTTAGCAAGTACCGGTTTAAATAGAAACCGCATTGAAAAGAAAGAATTGCAAAGAAAATATGCAAAAAAGGCGAGGCTTTTCATGTGCTGCCAGGCCACTGAGTTAAACCATTTTATAAAGCCTTTTGAGATGGACCTCACATTAACCAATCGTCGTTTTAACTTTGACAAGTTCAGAGTCTGTATAAGATTGACTTGTCAAATGTTCGGCGGGTCATACCAGGATTACCTGGACGGAGTGACTTACTTGATGAAGGCAGGTTAACCTGGGGTTTTAGGTGAATACACCTGGCTTCCAAGCCTGGCTTTTATAGCCTATTGCAAGGTGTAGATTCTTTGTTCTTGTAGAAGCAAAGATCCCCCAAGCAACATTTTGAGCTGTGCTCAGTGGACGCCTATGTTTGAGTTATGCTTTGCAATAAACTCTCTTTGGCTCCTCATGATGTTGGGTATTAAGCCCCCAAGCTTATGTTTGAGCTATGCTCTTTTCTTTCCTTTTTTTGCAGCTTTATAAGCCGGATTAATGAGCACACAGAAGTCCGCTTTATAAGCAGATGCCCCCATGTAACCAAGAAGATATTAAAGACGAACGGCAGAGGCCCCGCTTTAGCAAGGATGCCGGTTTATTATATTAATTATAATATATACATTGTCCAAAATATGTACATAATAGGAGCCTATGGCTCAGGTGAAGTAAGGCCATAGATGAGCAATATTCCACGGCCGGCGGGTCTCCTCCTCCGACTTGCGTGAGTCTTTGTGCTCTCGAACATCGATAAGGTAGTCTGATCCGTTGTTCAGATTCTTGCTGACCACAAAGGGCCCTCCCAAGGTGGGGATAACTTGTGCATATCAGTCTGATCTTGGATAAGCCGGAGCACTAAGTTGCCTTCTTGAAAAGCTCTGGTTTTAACCCAGCGGCTGTGATAACGCCACAGGTCTTGCTGCTAAATCACCGAACGAGCTGCCGCTATGTCCCGTTTCTCATCTAATAGGTCCAATGCATCTTGGCATGCTCTTTCGTTGTTCGCTTCAACATAAGCTGCCACTCGAGGCGAGTCATGGCGAATATCACTTGGGAGAACTGCTTCTGCCCCATAAACCATGAAGAAGGGTGTATAACCCGTAGATCTATTGGGGGTGGTATTAATGCTCCATAATACGGACGACAATTCTTCCACCCAACAACCCGGCGTCCTCTGCAAAGGGACCATAAGCCAGGGCTTGATACCTTTCAGGATTTTTTGATTAGCCCTTTCAGCTTGACCATTAGACTAGGGGTGAGCCACTGATGACACATCAAGCCGGATGTGCTCACGTTGACAGAACTCTTCCATGGCACCTTTGGAGAGATTCGTGCCATTATCTGTTATGATGCTATGTGGAAAAACAAAGCGGAAAATCACCTTCTTCATGAATTGAACCGTCGTGGCTGCGACACACTTGCTGACTGGCTCTGCTTCCACCCACTTGGTGAATTTATCAACCGCCACCAAAATGTGGGTCTTCTTGTACTTGGACCTCTTAAAGGGCCCAACCATATCAAGTCCCCAGGTTGCAAACGGCCAGGTGATTGGAATCATCCTCAACTCCTGGGCCGGAACGTGGGCTCGGCGTGAAAACTTCTGACAACCGTCACACCTCCTGACCAGATTCTCAGCATTAGCATGAGCCGTTAGCCAGTAAAAACCGTGCCGGAAAGCCTTAGCCACAAGGGATTTTGAACCGGCATGATGACCACAATCCCCTTCGTGGATTTCACGCAAAATCTCACATCCTTCTTCAGGAGAGACGCAGCGCTGAAATGCCCCCGAGACACTGCAATGATGTAACTCGCCATTGACAATAGTCATGGACTTGGACCGCCGGATTATCTGTCTGGCCAAAACTTCGTCCTCAGGTAACTCGCCTTGGGTCATATACGCCAAGTAGGGTACCGTCCAATCAGGGATAGCATGAAGAACCGCCACCAGTTGAGCCTCCGGATCAGGAACAGCCAGATCCTCCTCCGTCGGCAGCTTGACCGACGGGTTATGCAAAACGTCAAGAAAATATTGGGCGGCACCGGTTTACGCTGAGACCCCAGCGGCTTAAAGCGTCCGCCGCTTCATTCTTGCGCCGATCAATGTGCTCAACCTGGTAACCCTTGAAATGACCAGCAATGACATCCACCTCGCGGCGATAAGCCACCATGAGTGGATCCTTAGAATCCCAAGTACCAACGACTTGCTGGGCCATTAAATCGGAGTCCCCAAAGCAACGTACCCAGATTAAGTCCATCTCCTTAGCCATCCAAAGACCGTGGAGCAAGGCCTCGTACTCAGCTGCATTGTTAGTACAAGGAAACATCAAGCGGAGAACATAACCAAATTTGTCACCTCGAGGGGAAGTAAGAACCACTCCAGCCCCCGAGCCCTCCAATTGCCTGGACCCATTGAAGTGAATAGTCCAGTATGTGTTATCCAGTTTATCCTCTGACGCCTGCAACTCTGTCCAGTCATTGATAAAATCCACGAGCGCTTGGGACTTGATGGCCGTACGAGGCATATATTTTAACCCGTGAGGTCCAAGCTCAATAGCCCACTTAGCAACCCGGACAGTCGCTTCCCTGTTCTGATGATATCTCCCAAAGGAGCGGAACTGACCACAGTGATGGGATGGCCCTGAAAGTATTGCTTAAGCTTCCGGCTCGCCATGAAAACTCCATATACAAGCTTCTGCCAATGTGGGTATCTCTGCTTTGACTCAATAAGCACCTCATTGATGTAATAAACCGGCCGTTGAACCGGATACTCCTTACCTGCCTCCTTGCGCTCCACCACAATAGCCATGCTGACATCCCGGGCGTTAGCAGCCACATATAACAGCAATGGTTCCTTATCAATGGGGGCAGCAAGAACAGGCGGTTCGGCTAACTGCCTCTTCAGATCCTCAAACGCCGTATTAGCAACATCACTCCAGACAAAGTTGTCTGTCTTTTTCATCATCTGATATAGAGGGATGGCCTTCTCTCCCAACCGGCTGATAAACCGGCTTAGCGCTGCAATATGACCCGCCAAACATTGAACATCATTGATACACGCCGGTTTAGCAAGGGACGTAATAGCCTTGATCTTTTCCGGATTAGCTTCAATCCCTCTGTTAGATACCAGCAAACCCAAGAGCTTGCCTGCCGGTACACCAAAGACACACTTGGCCAGATTAAGCATCATCTTATAAACCCGGAGATTGTCAAAGGTCTCCTTCAAATCAGCTATTAACGTCTCTGCTTTCCTGGATTTCACCACGATATCATCCACATAAGCATGAACATTGCGCCCAATCTGATTATGAAGACAGTTCTGCACACATCGCTGATAAGTCGCCTGGGCACTCTTGAGCCCAAAAGGCATAGACACATAGCAGAAGGCTCCAAAGGGAGTTATAAAGGTTGTCTTCTCCTGGTCCTCAACTGCCATTTTGATCTAATGATAACCAGAATAAGCATCCAGAAAGCTCAAACGCTCACAACCCGCCGTAGCATCAATAATTTGATCAATACGAGGGAGAGCAAAGGGATCAGCCAGACAAGCCTTGTTCAAATCCGTGCAATCCACACACATACGCCAAGTGCCATTCTTCTTAAGTACCAGCACCGGATTAGCTAACCACTCAGGATGAAAAACCTCCACAATAAACCCTGTTGCCAAGAGCCGGGCTACCTCCTCACCAATGGCCTTGCATCTCTCTTCATTGAAGCGGCGGAGAAACTGCTTGACCGGTTTGAATTTGGGATCGACATTAAGAGTGTGCTTAGCGAGTTCCCTCGATACACCTGGCATGTCAGAAGGTTTCCATGCAAAGATGTCCCGGTTCTCACGGATGAACTCGATGAGCGCGCTTTCCTATTTCGGATCCAGGTTAGCGCTGATGCTAAACTGCTTGGATGAATCGCCAGGAACGAAATCAATTAGCTTGGTCTCATCAGTCGATTTAAACTTCAAGGCCGGATCATGTTCTGTAGTTGGTTTTTTCAAAGAAGTCATATCGGCCGGATCAACATTGTCCTTGTAGAATTTCAACTCCTCTGTTGCACAAACCGACTCAGCATAGGCCGCATCACCTTCCTCACATTCCAAAGTGATCTTACGGCTTCCATGCACTGTGATGGTCCCCTTATGACTCGGCATTTTGAGCTGCAGATAAACATAAGGGCCTTGCCATGAACTTAGCATAAGCCGGCCGTCCAAACAGGGCATGGTACGGGCTTTTGATTTTCACCACCTCAAAAGTCAATGTCTCTGATCTCGAGTCATGATCATCTCCAAAAGCAACCTCCAGGGCTATCTTACCAACCGGATAAGCCGATTTACCAGGCACCACACCATGGAAAACGGTCTTTGACGGCTTAACCCCATACGACGGATGGTTTCATAATACAAGATGTTGTTACTGCTCCCTCCATCCATGAGCACCTTGGTGAACTTATAACCTCCAACCTGAGGTGCCACCACCAACGCTAGATGACCCGGATTATCTACCCCGGGAGGGTGATCCTCTCGACTCCACACAATAGGCTGTTTAGACCATCGCAAGTAACGGGGCACCGCCGGTTCAACGGAGTTCACTGCCCTTTTATGAAGCTTCTAATCGCGCTTGCACAGGCTAGTGGTGAAGACATGATACTGCCCACTATTCAACTGCTTCGGGTGAATCTGGTAACTTGACTGTTGCTTCTACTGATTTCCCTGCTGATTATAACCACACTGCTTGCTTTGATTGCTTTGATTGCCATGTCCGCCCTGATTACCTTGGAATCCTGAACCGGAATTACCTCCGCCATAACCCGGCCCATGGGACCCGGGTCCTGAACCGCCGGACGGTCCATGATCATATCGGAAGAGATCCGAGTTTTTGAAATCCCGCATAATAAAACAATCCTTCCAGAGGTGCGTAGCTGGCTTCTCTCGCGTTCCGTGCCTCGGGCAGGGCTGATTTAATACGCGCTCAAGATGGCCACCTGATCCTCCACTCCGTGGGGGTGGTATACCCTTACGACGCTGTCCATTGTCATGTGCATTGGTGTTAGCCACAAAATCTGAATTACTATCCGCTTTACGCTTACGTTTGTTACTGTGGCCCGCCTAGTTATGCTGCTGCCCTTTGGTGTTGTCTTTCTTCTTTCCCTTGCCCGGCTTTTCATCGTCAGACTCGGGGTCCTTGGTACTATCAGAATCGGCATACTTGACCAGAGCAGCCATAAGTGTTCCCATGTCATTGCAGTGACGCTTGAGCCGTCCCAACTTCAGTTTCAAAGGCTTAAACCGGCAATTACCCTCCAATGTTATAACTGCCGAGTCAGCATTGATGCGGTCCGATGAATGCAAGATCTCTGAAACCCGGCGCACCCAATGGGTTGTCGACTCGCCTTCTTCCTGGACGCAGGCAGCTAAATCCACAATTGACATGGGTTGCTTGCAAGTGTCCTTGAAGTTTGCTATAAACCGGGCCTGTAACTCGGCCCATGATCCAATGGAGTTAACTGGTAAACTTTTCAGCCAAGTGCGGGCCGTTCCGTCCAACATCATGGTGAAATACTTCGCGCATGCCGCTTCATCCACGTCCAGCATCTCCATTGCCATCTCATAACTTTCAACCCATGACTCAGGGTGTAAATCAGCGGTGTAATTAGGCACCTTACGCGGAACCTTGAAATCTTTGGGCAGCCGCACATTACGCAAAGCCGGGGTGAGATAGGGCACCCCCAAGAGCTGAAAGTAAGACCTCGTTCCACAGAAGTCGTCGGACGAACCGGAGTGAGCTGACGGTCCTGTGCTGCTAACTCGGCTTCTCGAGGCGCTCTACCATTATCCACCACATCCTGAGCATTTGCCCCACCTTGCGCCGGATTAGGCCCTCGAGGGGCGTCACGGTTTCGCGCACTGCTTGACACAGCCAGTTCATCAATGTGTCTGCTGTAACTCCGGCTCGGGCGTGGGGTTGAATGAATTCTGTCTCGACTATATGAGTAGGCCTGCTGCTGAACCATAGCCATTTGAAGAAGATCCCTGGCGCGCCGCGTTTCAACCGCCCCTGGGGACTCGCCCTCCATTGGAATAGATGCCAATCGCGACGCCGCAGCGATCATGTTATCCAAAGGGGTGGAGAAGTGACCCGGCGGCGCCGGCATATACTGCGGCAGGTCATGGGTCCGTCGAGGCGGATCCGTCACCCGTGGCTGACCGGTGCTCCTGTCCCTGGTGCTTCAATCCGGTTTACCGTTGCCGGATTACTGGTTCCTGCTCCTGGTGTGTTGAAGAGATTCATTGCTTCATAAACCGGTGGCAGTCGAGACCGATGCCTTCTCCGCAACACGTCGTTTGAAGCGTTCTGATCCAACATGAGCCGGTAATTTTCTGCCTGAATCCGATGTGCCTGAGCATCTAAAGCGGCCCGCTCATCAGCCATCCTGGTTTCCTCAGCCGCCAAGTCCTCCTTAGCCTGAGCTATCTAATCTCGCAGCTTTGCAACCTCCGTGTTATGCTGATCTTGAGTATCCGGGGTAACCTCTGCGGTCTGTAATGTCGTCCAAGCGTCCAATAAACCAGACAAGACTTGGGCCGATCGACGCGCGGGGCCTCCTGCCCCAGCTGCTGATCCGGAAATCATCGCTTCCGCAGTTGAGGATTGCAATGTGGGATGCGTACCGGCCATGAAGATCGCAACCCGGTTCGGCGGTTCAAGGGGGTCCGGAATACTGTCGCCATCGGAACAACCCCCAAATCGGCCATCTTGCAGTTGGTACAGTGACTCTGTCTCACAGGTGGATGACTCACCATCTGAATAAACGACTGTCTCACCATCAGACACCGGTTCAGGCTCCGCACCATTTATGAATCCTACGAACGTACGCTTCATGGCGGGCTGAACTTGGGCAGGACTTGCACGCTGAGCCGTCTCGACGAGGTCGGTGCAGATGTCCGGCTCAAGGCCCGGTTCGCCGATCTTGCCGATGAAGACATGAATTCCTCCAAAGGGGACCCGGTACCCATACTCGATTGAGCCGGCGTCGGGGCCCCAGCCTGCGTCGTCGATGTAGAGCTTGCCGCGACGACTCTTGGTCATCCGGCCCACGGCGTATCCCTTGAGTCCTTCGAAGTTTCCCTTTAAGAACTCGAAACCATCGTGCGCTGGCCCCACGGTGGGCGCCAACTGTCGTGGATTTGTCACGGCAGATGTCCTAGTGTGAGGACTTAGTCGTGGAGCCATCACAACGAGATTAGCTTAAAGGGGTTAAACCGGACAAAGGACACGGGGAGTTTATACTGGTTCGGCCCCTTGTAGTGAAGGTAAAAGCCTACGATCTAGTTATGGTGGAATTGATGGGGTCTCGATGATCAGGAGCGAATCCGCTTTACCTGGCTCTCGAGTTGTTGTTTCTTGTCCTTGAACCGCCGCCGGGTCGTCCCTTTATACACACAGGTTGACGCCCGGCGGTTTATAGAATCCCGACGCCGGCTCATACACGTGTCCGGCTCGGTTTCTACTTTCTCCTACCTTACAACACAAGTTACATATTACATGGCGGTTAATGTCTACGAGCCCTAATCCGCCTTTGGGCCTTGGGCCTTTAAGTCTCTGTAGTAATTAAAGCGCCATACTCCTTGTCTTCATGGGCTTCAATGCGGATGACTCCTTATGAGTATAACCCGGCCCCTCCTGGGCGGTTTATACTCAATAGTTATATCCCCAACACCCATCTTCTATGATCAACATTTGTGAAGTATTCAATAGGTAACACCATCTTCTACAATGTAGAAGAGAAGAGTAATTGAGGAGAGCTGAAGAGGCAGCAAGAAGGAAACATGAGGTAGCACAGAAGAAAGATGAACTTGCAGAGAGAAGAAGATTGGCTGCATTGCAAACAGCTGCCAAAAAGAAAAAAGAAGCAGAGATAAACAAGAAAGTTCAAGCTGAGACCAGACAGATTATTCAAGAGACAATGAAAACAATAGCTGCTGAGAAAAAGGCAAGGCAAGAAGCAGAGAGGAGAGCTACTGCTGAGAAGGAGGAAGAGAAGAGAGTACAGAGGGAAGCAGCTGCTGCTAAAAGAGAAGAAGAGAAGAGAATTGCTGCTACAAAAAGATAAGAAGAGAAGAAGTTAGCTGCTGCAAAAAGAGAAGAGGAGAAGAAGCTTGCTGCTACCAAAAGAGAAGAAGAGAAGATTTTAGCTGCTGCAAAAAGAGAAGAGGAGAAGAAGCTTGCTGCTGCCAAAAGAGAAGCTGACAAGAGGCTTGCTGCTGCTCAGGAGAGGATGAAGGCTGCTGCACAAAAGGAAAGGGAGCAAACCATGGCTGCTGCAAAAAGAAAGTCAAGCTGCTTGGACAACCAATCTGATCTTCCAAAGAAGGCTCCAAGATCTTCTATGTTTGATATCTTTAGGTAGTTTGTAGTAGATGCAGTGTTTGGTACCTAGATGATCATTTTACCTGTGCTGTTGAAATGATCATCTATGGTAACAATTTGCTCATTTTGGTTATGTTGATGCATAGTGACTGCAAATATCTCTTGTAAGAAATAGGGCTACTTTGTTTTGTATGTGGATGATGGGAAAGACTTATTTGGTAATCATGTCAGTTTGGTTATCTAGTGTCATCTCTTTTGATGCAACTGTACTGATGGATGCAAATTTTCATGTCAGTTCGGCATTACATTTGTCATGTTTTGATGCAATTGTACTGATGGATGCATATTTGGTCAGTTTGGCATGTCCGTCAAGTTTGGCATGATATTTGTCAAGTTTTGATGCACTTCTAATGATGGATGCAAATTTGGTCATGTTTGCCACTTGTGCTGAATACAATTTTGGCCAGCACAGCCTTACATTCTAATAAACCAAACTAGGACAGCACTGCCTTTCAATATGACAAAACCAAAACAAGTGATCCATTTTGATCAATTTAGGCCAGTACTACCTTTTAATAAGACAAAACAATGATCACACACTCAGAATGATATAAGAATAGCATATTCATCAAAGATAACACAGGGTTGACCATAGCATTGTCACTTGAACTTTGACACCATTACATCATACTAAACCAAAATAAACATGGTTCAACATAGCATTTTCCAGTTCAACATTGACACCATTACATGACACATAACCAAAATAACTAGGAGTGCCCCCGCATGAACTAGGACTGCCACCACTACTAACATCACTTTAGACTCCCAAAATGAACCTGGCATCACCAATGCAGCTCATCTTCAACATCTTCATTTCTTCACCATGAATACCACCAATGCAGTAACACCTAACATCAGCACAACAGCAAGCAGCAACTTCATGAGCATCACCAGCTCTGTCCCAAGCTTCAGCAGTGCAGCAGCTTGTTGCCTGGTCATGACATTGCCACTCTCTCTCTTCACAAACTTCTTGGCCCAGCTGGTTGATCCATTCATGTAGGTAAGCACTTGTGCTTTCAGAAGTTCCTCCCTGCGTTCCTCAGCCGCACCAATAGCATCCACAATGGCATTGCCGACCAGATACTGATTCTCAACGAGGTACTCGATGTACTCCAATTCCCAACGCCAGAACTCACAACTCACCTATCCCAAAAAGACATGCCAAGGTCAAAAACTTCAATCTTTTGATCCAAAACGTAACAAATCCATGCAAAGCAGATGAATCGAAGCACTAACCCCATGATTTTGGCACTTGTAGAAGACCCACCCGTCGTGCCTCTCAGTGGTGGAGACATACATGCGCACCTTCTTCTTGCAGCCTCCGCAGCAGATCAGCGGCACCGCCAACACCCGCCAGCGAAAAGCAGAGGAGGACGAGCTTGCGGCAGACATGACCGCCAGAGCTTGCGGGGGAAAGCAGCAGAGGAGAACTAGCTGCCGGCTAGATTGGGTATGTCGGGCTCTGCCCGATTCGACGGCGGCGACGGTGGTGGCGGAGCAGAGCGACCGAAGCGGAGGGGGCGAGGGGGTTAGGGATTTGAGAGGGGCACCACAAGTTAGGGAATTGGGGGATTGGGGAATTTGGTTCTTTTACAAAAAACACTGATAACCCACAAGTATAGGGGATCGCAATAGTTTTTGAGGGTAGAGTATTCAACCCAAATTTATAGATTCGACACAAGGGGAGGAAAATAATATTTGAAGGTATTAGCAGCTGAGTTGTCAATTCAACCACACCTGGAGATTAATTATCTGTAGCAAAGTGGTCAGCAGCAAAGTAGTATGATAGTTTTGATAATAGTAGTAGCAGCAATAGTAATGGTAACAGTGATAGCAGTAATTTTGTAGCAAGTGTAACAGTAACGAAAGCAGTAGTAACTTAGCAGAAACAATATAGGATAAATTCGTAGGCATTGGATCGGTGACTTTTTGGATGATATTCATCATGAGACAGTTATAACCTAGGGCGATATGGCACTAGCTCCAGTTCATCAATATAATGTAGGCATGTATTCCGTAAATAGTCATACGTGCTTATGGAAAGAACTTGCATGACATCTTTTGTCCTACCCTCCCGTGGCAGCGGGGTCCATATTGGAAACTAAGGGATATTAAGGCGTCCTTTTAATAGAGAACCGGAACAAAGCATTAACACACAGTGAATACATGAACTCCTCAAACTACGGTCATCGCCGGGAATGGTCCCGACTATTGTCACTCGGGGGTTGCCGGATCATAACACGTAGTAGGTGACTATAACTTGCCAGATCGGATCTAGAACATGGATATAATGGTGATAACATAAACGGTTCATATATGAGTTCATGGCACCCGGGCCCAAAGTGACAAGCATTAAGCATGGCATAGTCATAGCAACATCAATCTTAGAACATAGTGGACACTAGGGATCAAGCCCTAACAAAACTAACTCGATTACATGATGAATCTCATCCAACTCCTCACCGACCAGCGAGCCTATAAAGGAATTAGTCACTCGCGGTGGGGAGCATCATGGAATTGGAGATGGAGAAGGGTTGGTGATGACGAAGAACGAAGATCCCCCTCTCCAGAGCCCCAAACGGACTCCAGATCTGGCCTCCCAATGAAGAACAGGAGGTGACGGCGGGTCTGTCTCATGGATCGCGATAATTCTTTCTCCCTGATTTTTTCTGGCAAAATAGGATTTTATAGCGTCGGTTTCAGGGTCTGCGGGGCCACCAGGTGGGGACAACGCACCTGGGCGTGCCAGTATGGGGGCGCGCACTGGTGGGTTCTGCCCACGCAGGTGCCCCCTCTGGTGGGTCTTGGCTCCAGAAATTCTCTTTATTGATATAAAAATTCCTCGCAAAGTTTTGTTCCATTCCGAGAACTTTTATTTCTGCACAAAAACAACACCATGGTAGTTCTACCGAAAGCAGCGTCAGTCCGGGGTTAGTTCCATTCAAGTCATGCAAATTAGAGTCCAAACAATAGGAAAAGCGTTAGGAAAAGTAGATACGTTGGAGACGTATCAACTCCCCCAAGCTTAAACCTTTGCTTGTCCTCAAGCAATTTAGTTGATAAACTAAAAGTGAAAAAGAAAAACTTTTACAAACTCTTTTGCTCTTGTTTGCATAAATAAGCTTAAACAACACCCAGGTTTTCAGCCAACATTATAACTAACCATGCCGACAATAACTCTTAAAAATTATATTAGCTCATATCAATGACATAATCAAAGAGCGAGCAATAATAAGATATCTCAAACGGGAACACATTATCAAAACAACCATGATATAATATGACAATAGTGGTATCTCGCTAGCCCTTTCTGAGACCACAAAACATAAATGCAGAGCACCTCGAAAGTTCAAGTAGCGACTAAGCATTGTAATTCATGGTAGAAAAGATCCAGTCATGATGCACCCAACATTAGCTATACACAATGCATAAGTCATGACAACAGTGCTCTCAAGTTCTGGCGCATGTTTTAGAAGGTGATGGCACAACATAAAAGTAAATAGCTGGTCCCTTCGCAGAGGGAAGCAGTGATTTGCGGAGGTGCCAGAGCTCAAGTTTTTAAAACAGAGGTAAATGATATTTTGAGACATGCACCCTTCTCATTTACTTCACGACCATCAGTTATCAATATATTCCATGCTAAGCATGCTAGTGGCGGTTCTCAAACGATAAAAGTAAAGGTTTACTCCCCCTCCACCATCAATCACACTCCATGGCTTGTCCAAAACAACGGGTGCCATCCATACCAACAACATTCTCGGGGGAGTTTTGTTTAATTATTTGCATTTTTTAGTTCGGGACTAGGAATCCCTATTACTACCCTTTTCTCATGCGATGGCGAGTGAATAAACACTTGACCTGAGAATAACCCGCTTAGCATGGAAGATACCGACCACCTCTTGTCGTTCCATGAACGATCCAGGCACACAAAAAGGATATTTATTTGAAGTTTTTAGAGGTGGCACATGCAAATTTACTTAGGACGGCAGGGTAATACCGCATATAGGTAGGTATGGTGGACTCATCTGGAATAACTTGGGTTCAAGGTTTTTGATGTACAAGCAGAATTCCCACTTAGTACAAGCGAAGGCTAGCAAATAGATTGAGAAGCGGCCAGCTAGAGAGCAACAACGGTCATGAACATGCATTATGCATAAGTAACATTGGACACTAGCATGAGTAGGATATGAACACCATGAACATAAATATCATAGAGGTTATGTTGGTTTTGATTCAACTACATGCATGAACATGTGCCAAGTCAAGCTACTCGAACATTTAGAGGAGGATACCATATCATCATACTACATCACAATCATTTTAACGCAATGTTGATATCCAAGATAAATCATTATCCACTCCTAGCTACTTATGCATGGCATGAGAAACTATAATCTCTAATTGTCATTGCAAACATGTTTAATCATAATGGGCGGAATCATGGATACTAGGTTAAACATATTTACAAAAACAAAACAAGTTGAGTTCATACCAGTTTCTCTCTGCCACGGCCAGTTCATCGAATATCGTCATTATTGCCTTTCACTTGCACGACCGAACGATGTGAAAATAATAATAGTGCAAGAGTGCCGTGGACTAAGCTGGAATGTGCAAACATTTTATTCAAAAGGAGAAGACAAGGTAAAATGGGCTCTTTATTAGATCAACAATTATTCATATGAGAGACACTCAACATTTTCATCGTGGTCTTCTCCTTGGTACAACTCGAATAAAAAGGAAAAGAAATTCAGAGATACACACTGAAATATTTTTGGAGTTTTTGGTTTTCTTGAGCAAGCAAATAAAAGGGAAAAGCAAAAACAAGAAAAACTATTTACACGGGAAAGCTCCCAACAAGCAAAACAAGAACAAGGAAATCTTTTTGGGTTTTCTTTTTAGTATTACAACTAAGCATGCATAGAAGGTAAACTAGCTACAACAAATTTTTTGGTTTTTCTCAAGTTTTTCAAACACACAAGAAGAAAGCAAGAAAATAAATCTAAGCATGGATGATACAATGAAAAAGTGTGAACACCGACAACTGGAATGAAATATGTGAACATGAATGTAATGTCGGTGAGGAACACGTACTTCCCCAAGCTTAGGCTTTTGGCCTAACTTGGTAATCGATCAGTAGCATGGATAGTAGTCGGCATGGTAACTCACGGAGGCTCTCGATGCGATAAAAGTCCTCAAACTCTGCAGGCCTAGGCTCAGCTAAGCTCCCGTCAGAAGGGATCGTGCATATGTTACAAAATTCAATAAGTGGTATCTGACGGGTTTCAGCATATAAATTAAACTGCACCTCAGGGGGATTATTCCTAGTAAAGAAAGTAAAACTTTGAACAAAGATGTCTGTGAGGATTTGATGCTGTTCACACTCATCTGCGATGAAGTCGGTGATGCCGGCATTAGTAGCATATTGCGTGAACTCCTGAAGGATTCCAGCCTCTTCCATGAACTTGGTATGCGGCCATTCACACAGTCGTACCTCCGCCAACCTCCGAGGATGGAGGTCACTGTCAGACGACTCCCCAATAACACCCTTGGAGTTCTTCTTAGAAGAAAACTTCCTAAAGATATTCATCCTTTTCCTATGAACAAAATTCTGAAATTTTTAGTCCATAAATTTTTCCAACAAAACTTCACAAAATTGATAGCAACTACTCATAGGGATACATAGACGCCATAGCAAGCATTCAAACTACTTAGAACTCTAAGAATTCAACATGTAAGCTCATCTACAACATCACCAAGAGTAGCTAATTATTCAAAATATAAACCACTAAAACAAAAACTAATTGGATAAACGGTGGAGTCACATACCAAGCAACAATTCCACAAAACAGTTTCGGAAATGAAGCTTCGAGCAAAGAGATCGAAATCCGCGGGTTTGAGAGCAAGAACACGGGAGAGAGAGCAATGAAGAATTTTTTCTGGAGGTAAGTGATGATGTGGTGTGAAGGGATAAGTGAGAGGGCCCATGTGGGGACCACAACCCACCAGGGTGCGCCTGGGGGTCCTGGCGCGCCCTGGTGGGTTGTGCCCACCTGGTGCACCTCCCTCTGATATTATTTGCACCAGAAATTCTTAAATATTCAGAACAAATCGTATTAAATTTTCAGAGCATTCTACAAGAACAACAACAACAAGAAGAAAGCCTTTAGTCCCAAACAAGTTGGGGTAGGCTAGAGGTGAAACCCATAAGATCTCGCAACCAACTCATGGCTCTGGCACATGGATAGCAAGCTTCCACGCACCCCTGTCCATAGCTAGCTCTTTGGTGATACTCCAATCCTTCAGGTCTCTCTTAACGGACTCCTCCCATGTAAAATTCGGTCTACCCCGCCATCTCTTGACATTCTCCGCACACTTTAGCTGTCCGTTATGCACTCGGGATTCTGGAGGCCTGCGCTGAATATGCCCAAACCATCTCAGACGATGTTGGACAAGCTTTTCTTCAATTGGTGCTACCCCAACTCTATCTTGTATATCATCATTCCGGACTCGATCCTTCCTCGTGTGCCCACACATCCATCTCATCATACGCATCTCCGCCACACCTAACAGTTCAACATGTCGCCTTTTAGTCGGCCAACACTCAGCGCCATAAAACATTGCGGGTCGAACCACCGTCATGTAGAACTTCCCTTTTAGCTTTTGTGGAACTCTCTTGTCACAGAGAATGCCAGAACCTTGGCGCCACTTCATCCATCCAGCTTTGATTCCATGGTTCACATCTTCATCAATACCTCCATCCTCCTGCATCATTGACCCCAAATACCGAAAGGTGTCCTTCTGGGGTATCACCTGGCCATCAAGGCTAACCTCCTCCTCCTCACGCCTAGTAGTACTGAAACCGCACATCATGTACTCGGTTTTAGTTCTACTAAGCCTAAACCCTTTCGATTCCAAGGTTTTTCTCCATAACTCTAACTTCCTATTTACCCCCATCCGACTATCGTCAACTAGCACCACATCATCCGCAAAGAGCATACACCATGTGTCGTGGTGGGCACACGGCAGATGCCATGGGATGGCTAAAGAGAGGAGGAGGCTCGAGGGCACTAGTGGGCTCCAGAGGCGGGGTTGGCATGAGCGAGCGCGGGATGCAAGACATACCCAGGTTCGGGGCTCTCCGAAGAGATAACACCCCTAGTCCTGCCGAGTGTAGTGTGATGTGCGACAGTACAAGGTTGCTCCTGGAGCTGTATGGAGGGGGAAGGAAGGCTGGCCAAGGCTTAGGCTGCTCCTTCTCCCCGGGTGGATGCTACTGCTTGGTAGCTAGTTCCTCTATGCTTTCCTGCTGGCTTACTTCTTTACGTGTGTTACCTTGCTTCTCTATCTCTGTATCTGCCCGTGTATGCGTGGGCTCCTGGGGGGTTTATAGGCCAACCCCCAGGGTTACAATGGTAATGTTACAAGTTGGTGGGTCCGGGTCATCGGCGTCTGAGGACCCGGACTGGGACCCGCTGGGGCCTGTGGTTTGCCGGGTTCCCCTAGGTGCGGGCCCCGCGTGCCTAGGGGGACTGTGCGCCGTCTTGTCGATCGTCAGGGCGTGGCCGAGTCGAGTCATGTACAGTGGCGCTCCGTCTGGTCACCGCTTGGTGTCGTCAGCGGTGATGGCGGGGGCACTGTAGCCACGCCGGCCCTGGTCAGCGGGTAGGTGAGGGGTACTGTTGCCACGCTCTGGCTGACCAGAGGCATGGGCGGGGCACCGTTGCCTTGGTCATCAGTGGCTGAGGACTCGTCCCATCGTACGGCCCGGATGGGATGGGAGCTGACCCGTGGCTAGGTTGCGGAGCACGCCATGGGTGGAGCTGGCTTGTTGAGGAAGCCTTAGTCGCGCCGGGTTCGGCTATCTTGTACTAGTTGTTGAGGCTGAGTCGTGGTACTTGGCCGGGTCGGAGAGTTTGTCCGGGTTGCGGGGTTTGGCCGGGTCGAGCGACCCGGCCAAGCGCGTGCCGGCCCCGTTGTTTTTGAAAAGGATCCGGGTTCCGTTGCCTGCCCGGGGTTCATCCCCCCGAAAGTAGTCCCCGAAGCTGTGAAGGTCTGCCACCTTCGGATGAGTGGGCCTTCGCAGTTTCCCCCTTAAGCAAGGCGAATTCTGCGAGCGCCGGGTCCGGCAACACCCACTGTGCGCCGGTTTTCTCGGAAACCGGATCGTGGCATCCCGGCGGTGGCGAGAACTGAGGAGTCCATCGAATCTTGGGACAATCCCTCGGGCTTCGCGCGGGCGCCACATGGTGCCCGGAAGTTGGATGGGCCTGACAGGCCACGCGCGTGACGGGACTGGGCGATGGGCTGGGGCCCGCCGCCGGGCTCCCTTGGCCCACGCGCGGATTTATTGCGGCGTTCGGGGGCCGGTTGCTCTTCCCCGCGCAGTTATTGCATGCGTACGTGTCGGAGTAATTGGACACGGGTATCCCGAAGACGGCAAGACAATATTTCAAGACATCGGGGCTAGCAAAGCCCCTCAGTCCGATTGCCCGGCCGCTCCTGCCGGCTCCCCGTCCGACTGCTCCACCCGGCCGGCTGCCAGCTGACCGACTGCGCCGACCAGCCGGCTGCCGACTGCAGCCCGACTCGACACCGACGAGACGGTCGTACCCGAGCACTATTCACGTGTCACCCCAGCCGTCATGTATAGCGTCACTTGTCCCCTGGCACTATTTATGATGTGACCTAGGGGACAAGCATGACATGCACCATGCCTTGCTCCCATACCACCACATAGCTTAGATAGTAAGCTAGCTCCACACTATATATAGCCATCCATCCATCCACACAACACACTCACTCTCACGCACACTCACGGCCATGAGCATGGCCGGCCACTAGCATGCCCTATATGCATATACCAGATCAGATGCACTTGGCACTGATCTCAGATACAGCTCCAGGAGCAACCCTGTACCAGATATACTACAGATACACAGACATGCAGGAGTAGGGGTATTATCTCTCCGGAGAGCCCCGAACCTGGGTAAATTAGCGCGTGCTACTCGCATACCCGCTCCCGGTCCTATCAGCAGCAGTCTTACCCTCACACTAAGCCCTTGTAGCATCTGTCGCCTCACCCCCCCGTGAGAATACCACGACAGTTGGCGCCCACCGTGGTGTGGTACTACTACTATGCTACCACGCTGCTGCTGGTTTCGCAGTCCGGGCGGGACCATCTTCGCCATCATCGCCGCGGCGTCGCGCCGTCTCTCCGGTAGCGCTCGGGGGCTCGACTCCGACCCGCCCCCGGAGCGGCCGCACGGGACGGCGCGTCCTCGTCGTCGGCCTCGTCGCCTTCGTCACCACCACCGTTGCGACGCCGGCCGCCCACGCGCGCGCCGCGCGTTGGTCCTCGCTTCGGTCGGCCGTGTCCATCCATGCGCCGCTTGCGCCTGCTTCCCTCCGTGTTGCGCCTTGCTCCGGCCGAAACACCCATACACCATCTATGCAAGCTAGCTAGATGCAAGTGAGACAATGGTCAAACCATTGGCCATACACTAGCCAGATAATCCCCAGACACAAGCTAGACAATGCCCATCTCTTACGCAGATAGTAGTCAGATAATGGCTATACATTAGTCAGATGCTACTCGAATACATCATATACTCTAGCTCGACCGCAATGCAGCGCTCTGCTCGCCCCGCAGGCGCCGCGCCGCCCGCCGCAGCGCCGCTGCTCAGCAACTCTAGTGGCTCCCTCGGCTCCTCCTGCTGAGGAGCTCCTGATGTGCTTGCAGCCCCTCGCCGTCAGCCGGCGGGCTCCAAGCCGCCTCCCTGCACCACGCCAGCTCTGGCCTCCCGCGTGCATCTCCGCTCGTGGCCCGGCCGCCTGCGTCGCTGCGGTGTCGCCTTCCCGTGTGCGCGGCTCCCGCGCGCCCACCGGCCGGGTTGCCACCCCCTGCCGGCGTCCGCCTCCGCACCCGGCCGTCCTCGCGCGCCCGCGGCTGCTCCGCCTCCGCCGGGTTCCCAAGCCGCCGGCCTCCGCCTCCTCTGCCCACCCGGCCAGGGTCGGCTCCAAGCCTCCCACGCCGGCTACAGCCTCGCCTCCTCCGGTCGGCTCCTGCATCCGCTCCGCCTGGTCCCTTCGTCCGGTTCCCGGCTGGCTCCTCCTCTGGCCGGCTTCGCCCGCCCGCCTGCTGGCACGTCTGCGCCCCCGTCGCCGATTTCCTGCGACGCCGGCCTCCCATGTCGCCGCCGCCTTCGTCCTCTCACGCCACGCACGCGCATCCCTCCGCCGCCTTGTGCCGGCCAGGGCCGGCTCCTGCGCCGCCCGCCGGATCCCGCCCCCGACGTCGCCCGTGTCTGGCCGACTCCTCGCTCGGCCGGCCGGCCGCCGCGCGCCCGTTGGCCGGGTCGCCGCTCCCAGCCGGCGTCCGCCTTCACACCCGGCCGCCCCGCGGGCCGGCTCCGCTTGCTCGCCGCTCCCAGCCGGCGTCCACCTTCACACCCGGCCGCCCCCTCTGGGCGCGCTTCTTCTCCCTGAAGCAGCAGGGACTGACGGCCGGGGAGTTCGCCGACTGTGGCGCCGCCATTATCTCGAAGCGGTCGGGGGCGGACTGCCCCAGGATTCCGCTGGAGGATTCTGCCATGAAATGGCAGAACTCCTTCTTCTACGTCCGCAACTTGGGTGCGGACTGCATCAATCTTCCGACCTTCTCCATCGCGCCGCCGCGGGCGAAGATGAACTGGGGCTACTCCCCCAGGCGCCCATCGCAGGAGATTCTCAATCTCTGCGAGCGGGTGGCAGTGATGAGGACGCGGGAGGGGCTTGCTGGCAACGACCTCATCGCCGTGTTCATTATGCGTCAGGTTCTCCCACTGCAGAGGCGTTCCTGCCTCATCGGCGAGATGGCCGGTCTTCAAGATCCCAATCGCATGGGGTCGGCGCGCCTGACGACGGAGCAGATCGCGCGTCAAGTGAACGATATTTCCAAGGCCAACCTTGGGGAGGGCTGGTGGTTTGGCAAGGTGACGTACAGCGAGTCGAATCCGGCGCCACCGGTGAGTGTTTGGTCTCCTTACTTTGTTGCCGCGCATCTTCTTGTTCGCCCCGACGCGATGCGGGAGGTGCTTCTGAATGCCGTCCGGCCTCCTTACGCCCGGGCTCCGTCGCAGGTGGTGCGGGTGGCGTCGGAGGAGCTCGCGGCCCATGGCGGGGAGGAGGAGGCCGAGGTCGACGCCGGCGCTGGGCGTCGCTTGGGTAAGTCTTGTCTTTTCCTTAGTGTTTCTTGAATTGCTGATCGCGACACGGTGCGGGTGATGCTAACGCCAGTTGTTGGTGTAGTGGCACTGAGCGGGGGAGGCGGCGACGCGGGCGGAGCCGGGTCATCGCGTGGGGCGGCGCCGAGCCACCCGCACGGGAAGGACAGCGTCGCGCCGCAGCCCCGGGCCCCGAAGCGTGCGGTGGACCCAGCCGGAAGCGGGAGGCCGGCCAAGAGGAAGCGTGGTGCCGGGCATGGGAGGCCGACCCCCGTCCCGGTCCTGACAGGGTAAGTTTCTTCTCTTGTGCGCGTCCGAACGGTCGAGCCTGGCTTTGCTTTGCTCATTCTGTCTTCTTCTTCAGGTCGCCGATCGCGCTGGCGAGGGCGGCGGCGGATGCCGCGGCCGCCGAGGAGGCCGCGTTCCGCAGGAGCCGGTCCGACCTCGTCGACCGGGTCGAGGCGGAGGAGCGGTCCAAACCGGACCTCGGCCTGGATCCGACCGACGCTGAGGGCCTGGCCTGGCGGGATAGGAACAGGGCCGAGGCGGAGTTGGAGGCGGCGTCGGTCCGGGCTTGGACCGACGCTGCGGAAGCATGGGCGCGAGCCGGCGCGGAGCCGGCATGGCGCGAGATGCCGGAGGGCTCGGTGGTGGCGGCGACGGTCTGCGAGCCATCGTCGGTGAGGGAGCGCGGTCGTGGAGGCCGGGCTGAGGTGGTGATCCTCGACCAGGAGGTCGTGGAGGTGGAGGACGACACCCCACCGCGGGTCGACGCTGTCGAGCGGGCGGGGCCGACGGAGGCGGCGGTGGCGCCGTCTTGGAGGAGGCGCTGCAGGCGGCGGCGCGAGGGACGCCGCCGGTCCTGGAGGAGGCGCCGCGGGTGGAGGTGCCGCAGGCCACCCCGGCAGCCGGGCCGGCGGTGGTGCAGCAGGCTGTCCTGGCGTCTGGCCAGTGGCGGCGACGCAGGGCGTCCCGGCGTCCGGGTCGTCGATGGCGCCGGAGAGGGTGTCGGAGGAGGTGTTGGCCGTGTCGGGAGCGGCTAGTTGGGAGCATGCTCTGGCGACCCGGCAGGGAGGGCGTCGGGTCGCCGCGCCGCAGCCGGCGCGGAGCGGGAGCGCCGTGGTCTTCGGACCTCAGACCACGGAGGAGGCGGCGATGGACGCCGTCAGCCGCCGTCTGCTCGGCCGGACGGACCGGCTTGAGGCCTTCGCCCAGGCCGAGGTGGAACGGACGCGGGACCTGGAGCGCGCCGTTTTGGTAAGCTTCTTTTGCAACTTCTTCTTTGTGGGGGCGCCCCAACGCACCCACTGGGTGTAGCCCCCGAGGTTCGGGCCAACTATGTAGTAGTTGGGTAGAATCTTTAGAATGTCGTCCTTGTTTTGATTACTGCTTTCTTCAGCAACTGGACGCCTACCGGGTCGGCGCCTTCAACCGCCTCCTGGGGAAATACCGGGAGCTCAAGGAGCAGCTCGCCGCCAAGGAGAAGGAGCTCCGCGTTGCCGCAGGTATCTTTATGCTCTTTTCTAGTGGGGGCGCGCTAGCGCACCCATTGGGTGTAACCCCCGAGATTCGGGCCAACCGTGCAACAGTTGGGCCAAATCTTAAGTCTTGCTTTTCCTTTCCTGAATCTTCCTTTTTGTAGCCAAGGTGATGTCTTGGCAGACCCGGCTGCTCCGGGCTGGTCACTATGACCAGCTTGTCGTTGACACCGGCCGCCTTGGCGCCGAGGTGGCGCTGGCGGGGGCGGCGGTGGCAGCGGCCCGGCGGTCGCTTGACGAGGCCAACCAGCTGCAGGAGCAGCTGGAGGGTCATAAGAGCCGCCTCGAGGCCGAGGTGGAGCTCCTTAGGGCGGAGGCCGCCAAGGTGGTGGAGACGCAGCAGGCCCTGGTCGAAGCGGACCAGCAGCGCGGCTGGCTGGCCGATGAAAAGGGCTGGCCCCAGGCCGAGGTGGAGCGCCTGAGGGAGCAGGCTGCTACGGCAGAGGGGGCCCGTCAGGATGAGGCCCGCCGTCGCGAGGCGGCCGAGAAGGCGGCCGACGACAAGGACGCCGAGTTGAAGGCAGCCCTTGCCAAGGCGGCCGACCTGGAGAAGACGCTCCGGGAGCGCGACCGCACCATTGATCGGGAGCGGCGCGGTACGTTGCTCAAAGCGCAGCACCTGGAAGAGTCCTTCTCTAGTAAGTGCTTTTCTTGCTTTTCGCCGGGTTGGGATCTGGCTTTTTGTCCTTGTTGTCCTTTTTTCTGACGTGCTTCGCTTTCTTGCAGGGGCCTTCCCGGAGACGCATCGGCTGGCGGAGGAAGCCGTCCGCTTTCAGCGCGACCCGACGGGAGTCGTCGGATCCGGGACGGACTCGTAGGTGGCGTGGACCTTCCCAGAAATCATGACCGCCGCCGAGGCTCGCCTGCGGGTCCTGGGGGAGCAGATGGGGCGGCTATCCCAGGCCGGCACGGCGATGACGACGGCCCTTTGGCCGGGCTCCGTCGAGCCGAACAGCTTCTCGCGGCTGGCGCGTTTGCTGGAGATGGGGCCGGACCGGCTTCACGAGTGGCGCGTCTCTGCCGCTCATGCAGGTGCTGAGATGGCGCTCCAGTTCGCGCTGTCTTGGCATCCGGACCTGCAGCTGGACGCGCTGATGGGCCAGCGGACCGGCTCGGGCAGCTGTTGCAGGAGCAAGCTGGCCGGATTGCCTCCCGGGCCAGCTATATCGCCGAGTTCGCCTTCCACGACCAGTTCCACCCCGAGCGGACGGAGGACGGCGGGGTCGTGGATGGCGACGACTACGGCCTGTTTCTTCATGACCCGGAGGGGAGCTCCGAGGAGACGGACGTCTACCGCGATGGGGGTGCCGAGGAAGACACCGGTACCTTGCTGGGCCCGGAGGCCGCCAGGGGAGAGCCGTCGATATCGCGATGCGGCGCTAGAGATGCCTGAGATGTCTTAGTAAGATTTGTTCGGTAGCTGGTCCACCCACCCACTGGGGGTTCTGGGTGTAATGAACTCGGGCCGTGGGCCTTTAAACATTTATGTGTATATGTCGTGAATGTTTTTACTCTTGCTTTTTGTTTTTGAACCGATTTCTTGCGCTTTTCCTTTCTCAACCCCCCCCCCCCCCCGCGAGTCAGACGGCCGAGGCTCCGGTCCATGACAAGGAGTTCGGTTCTTTGAGAGGAGCGCGTGGTACTTTGGGTTTTTCAAAACGTCGAGCGCGAGCCAAACACCCACTGGGCCGTCTGGTGGCAACCCGGCGGAGCCGGTTGGCGAGCAGCCGGTTGTGCGGCTGTTTTTATTTTTTGGAGCGACGGGCCGGGTTGGTCAACCCGGCAGCCTTTGACTTGGCGTTTGAATCATGAAGGAGCTCTGGCCCGTTGTGCTTGCCAGCCGATAGCCGAAGCCGGGTCTGTGGCTTAGGGCGAATGTCGGGTGGTTGGTGCGACATATGCCAAAGGATGGCTTATCATTGTGGGAGCCAATAAAACGTCGCCGGTGCCTGGAAACGGGATGAGGCGAAGACATGCACGCCGGCGAATCTTACCCAGGTTCGGGGCTCTCCGAGGAGATAACACCCCTAGTCCTGCTCTGCGGGGTCTCCGCATGATCACTAGCTCGATAAAGAGTAGCTACAATCGCTCCTAGAGCTGTTGGGATCAAGGGAGAAGAAGAACAAGGCTAGCTCTTGCTTCTCTTTATCTATGGTGTGTGTGCGTGTGCTATGCTTGGAAGCCAAACATGCAGAGGTGCCAACCCTTTGCATGGGTGCTCCGGGGGGTTTATATAGGCCTACCCCCCGGGGGTACAATGGTAATCCGACTGGGAACTGGCCCCAGCCGTCAGTGTCTACGCCTGCCGGCTCCTCCGCCGGCTGCTGGGTCCCGCCGGCTGGTGGGTCCCGCCGGCTGCCGGCTACTCGGTCGGCAGGTCGGCCCCACCGCCTAGGGTCTTGTCGGCGGCTGCTTACTGTAGCCGCGCCTCTGATGATGAGGGCTTTGTCGAGGTAAGCGTGGCTACAGTGATCCGCGTCGGGGGCTATCACTGTAGCCTCGCCTCGTCTTGTCTCCTTAAATGGGCTCCTGCTTCGAGGAAGGGATTCGCCGGCTTCTGGAGGCCGGCTATGCTCCTGGCCGACTAGGAAAGGCCGGGCCGCCTTCACGCCTCCCTCTGGCTGAAGGGGCCCGCAGTCCTTGGGCCGTGCAGGAGTGGGTCGTGGATGACGTCGTAGCTGGCGTGGCTACAGTGCCCGGCCGCACGGGAGACATCCCTCCCGTACGGCCTCCTGTAACCATGCCTGCCTCGGGCTTCGGGGGTCGTGGGCCGCACTGTGGCCATGCCCCGTCAGGTCGTCGTTATGTAGGGGCGGTTGTGGTCTCGGCCGGCTTCTAGGAGTCGGCGTTTCTCTTGGCCGGCTTCTTGGAGTCGGTGAGGCTGGGTCGCGTTCCGGGAGTCGGCTTTAGTGGTAGCCGGCCGGGGAAGGCGGCCCAAATGCTTGGAGTACTTGAAGGCCCAAAGGCCTGATAAATCTTCTGAAGAACCAGGGGTAGTCGGTTAGGCTACCCGTGGTCGTTTACCCCGACAGCGAAGTGGGGGACCGCGGCATCCTTAGTGCATCAGGAATCACCAAGGCGGCGGGGTGGCGATCAAGCCGGCCATCCCCCGAGCCCCCGGGTCGAGTGAGTCGGACCGGTGGCCGGGTTTAGGAGCATAGTGATGCTAAAAAAGTAGGGACGCAATAAGTTGGTCGACAAAAGGCAGCCCCCGAGTCTTGTTCGGGGACCCCATAGTTTCATGCGTTTACAAAAGGCGACGATACGTACACTCATGCGGCTAACTGTAAAACGGGCGGAGGAGTTCCGCGTTCCACGGCCGTGTCGTTTCTTCACCGGTGGTGTCTCTCTTGCGCTTTTTTGACTTGCATGCGTTGATGAGGTAGTAGGCGTTGCGATCGCGCAAGGCCCTGCTCACGATGAATGGGCCCTCCCATGGACGGGACAGCTTGTGCTGGCCGGCTTACTCTTGGATGAGTCGGAGGATGAGGTCGCCCTCGCGGAACGCGAGGGGCTTGATCTTCTTGCTGTGGTAGTGCCTCAGGCCTTGCTGATAGATGGCCGAACGGCTGAGCGCCAGGAGGCGGGCTTCTTTGAGTAGGTCGACGCCATCTTCGCTGGCTTCTCTGGCTTCGGCTTCGGTGTACCTCGCCACACACGGCGAGTCGAACTCGACGTCGGTCGGAATGATGGCTTCGGCTTCATAGACGAGGAAGAACGGGGTGAACCCGGTCGACCGATTCGGCGTGGTTCGGAGACTCCAGAGAACGGTCGGCAACTCGTCGAGCCAGCTGCCGGGTGAGAGGATAAGTGGCTCGATGAGTCGCGGCTTGATACCGGACAGGATGAGTCCATTGGCCCGCTCGACCTGCCCGTTGGACTACGGGTGTGCAACGGAGGCCAGGTCGAGGCGGATGCCGGAGACGGAGCAGTATTGCTCGAGCGCGCCCTTGGCGAAGTTGGTGCCATTGTCCGTGATGATGTTGTTCGGCATGCCGTAGCGAACCCCGATGTCTTTGATCAACCGGACGGCTGTTGGCCCGTTCAGTTTCTTGATTGGCCGTGCTTCGATCCACTTGGTGAACTTGTCCACCGCCACCATTAGATGCGTCATGCCGCCACTGGCGGTTTTGAAGGGTCCCACCATGTCGAGTCCCCAGACCGCGAAGGGCCAGGCGATCAGAATGGTGCGGAGTGCTGACGCCGGCTGGTGGCTGCGCTTGCTGAATCGCTGGCACCCCTCACACTTGAGAACGAGGGACTCGGCGTCTTGGAGGGCCGTGGGCCAGTAGAAACCGTGGCGGAAAGCCTTGGGCACCAGGGATCCCGACGCGGCGTGGTGCCCCCATTCGCCCTGGTGTATGTCAAGGAGGATGTCGACGCCCTGCTCCTGCTCGACGCAGCGCTGGAAAACACCGGTGGAGTTGGGCTTGACGAGCTCGTTGTTGATGATGCTGTAGGCGGATGCCCGGCGCTGCACTTGCCGGGCTTCGGTCTCATCCATGGGGAGAACCCCGTTCTCCAGGAATTCTGATATTGGCAGGGCCCATGACGGAGCCGTTACCACGGCGAATACGGCCACCGGGGCGGGTTCCGAGTTGGCAGCCCCCGAGCCGGGTTGAGAAGCCCCCGGGTCGGGGATGGTGATAGCCGGGTCTGGGGCAACGGTGGTCGGGTCGAGCTGAGCAGCCCCTGGGCCGGGTTCAGCAGTCCCCGGGCTGGGTTGAGATGCGGCCGGGTCGTCTAGAACGTGGATGAACTCGGAGTCCGGCGACGGCTTGACGGATGGCTTGTGCAGGTGCTCGAGGGAGACGTCGGACGGGATGGACTCCCGGGACGAGGCAATTTTGGCGAGCATGTCGGCCGCTTCGTTCTTCGCACGCGGAACGTGGAGGAACTCGCAGCCCTCGAAGAACCCGGACAGCTTTTGGACGAGGAAGCGGTAGCTTGCCATGTTGGAGTTGCGGGCGTCCCACTCGCCGGAGCACTGCTGCACCACCAGGTCCGAGTCGCCGTAGCACAGGATGCGCCGGATGCCGAGTTCCTTGGCAAGCCGGAGGCCGTGCACAAGGGCTTCGTACTCGGTGACATTGTTGGAGGCGGCGAAGTGGATCTGGAGTGCGTAGCGGAGTCGGTCGCCCTTTGGGGACGACAGCACAATGCCGGCCCCTAGGCCGAGTCGCATCTTGGACTCGTCGAAATGCATGCGCCAGTGCGTCGAGTCAGGAGGCGGCGGTAGGTACTGGGTCGCAGTCCAGTCGACGAGGAAGTCGGCTAGGGCCTGAGACTTGATCGTGGTGCGGGGCTCATAGAGGATGGTGTGGCCGGTCAACTGGAGCGCCCACTTGGCGATCCGGCCAGAGGCATCCCGGTACCCGATGATTTCTCCGATGGGAGCCGTGCTGACCACAGTGATGACGTGCTCTTGGAAATACTGCTTCAGCTTCTTGGTGGTAAAGTACACGCCGTAACACATCTTCTGGTAGTGCAGGTAGTTCTGCTTGGAGTTGGAGAGCACCTCGCTCAGATAGTAGACCGGGCGCTGGACGGCATGGATCTTGCCCTTCTCTGGTCGCTCGACCACCAGCACCGTGTTGACCGCCCGTGAGGTCACGACTATGTAGAGCAACAACGGCTCCTTGTCGGCCGGCGCGGCCAGGACTGGTGCGGTAGAGAGCATGCGCTTGAGGTCTTGGAAGGCCTGGTCTACCTGGTCGTTCCATTCGAACGACTTCGTCTTCTTCATCAGCTGGCACAGGGGTAGCGCCCTCTCGCCTAGCCGGCTTAGAAACCGGCTGACCAAGGCCAAGCAGCCGGTGAACTTCTGGACATCGCGCAGCCGAGCTGGCTTGCGCATGTGCTCGATGGCCTTGATCTTCTCCGGGTTCACCTCAATGCCGCGTTTCGAGACGAGGAAGCCGAGTAGCTTTTCAGCCGGGACGCTGAAAACGCATTTTTCCGGGTTAAGCTTGACCTTGTATTCGCGGAGGTTGGCGAATGTTTCCTTCAACTCGTCGAGGAGCGTGAGGTGCTGCTTGGTCTTCACCATGATGTCGTCCACATAAACGTGGATATTGCGGCCGAGTTGCGGCAGCAGGCATTTCTGCATGCAGCGTTGGAAGGTGGCGCCAGCATTCTTCAAGCCGAACGACATGGTGATGTAGCAATACGCCCCAAAGGGCGTGATGAAGGACGTCTTCAGGGCATCGGCCGGGTCCAGCTTGATCTAGTGGTAGCCGGAGTAAGCGTCCAGGAGGACAGGAGCTCGCACCCGGCGGTCGAGTCGATGACTTGGTCGATCCGCGGGAGGGCGAACGGATCCTTGGGACATACCTTGTTGAGGCTGGTGTAGTCGATACACATGCGCCAGGTCTTGTTCTTCTTCAGGACGAGGAATGGATTGGCCAGCCACTCGGGGTGAAACACTTCCATGATGAAGCCGGCCGCCAAAAGCTTGGTGACCTCTTCACCGATGGTTCTTCTCTTCTCTTCGGAAAAACATCGCAGGGGTTGACGGACAGGCTTGGTGTCCTTGCGTACGTGGAGTTTGTGCTCGACGTACTTCCTCGGGATACCCGGCATGTCCTCGGGGGTCCATGCGAAGATATCCCAATTCTCACGGAGGAAGTCGGCGAGCTCGCCTTCCTATTTGCTGTCGAGGCGGGCGCCTACGACAACGTACTTGCTGCAACTGGGATCTTCCGGGTTCAGCTTCACTTTCTTGGTCTCCTTGGAGGGCTTGAAGGCGGCCTCATCGGCCGGGTCCTCTGTTGGGATCGATGCGGCCGAGGCTTCACCCGCCATGGTGATGATCCGGTTGAGCTGGCGCCGCTCCTCGGCAATGACCAGCGACTCGGCCAGCTTGGCGCCGTCTCGGGCGCACTCCAAGGACTTGCGGTAGTCACCGATAATGGTGATGAGGGCCTTCGAACCCAGCATCTTCATCTTCAGATACGCGTAGTGGGGGACCGCCTTGAATTTGCGAGCGCGGGTCGGCCCAGCAACGCGTGGTATGCGCTGTACAGGTCCACCACCTCGAACCATATTGGTTCGCACCGGAAATGGTTGCTGTCGCCGAACAGGACATCGAGCCGGACACGGCCAATGGGAGAGCAGGAGAGGCCGGGTACGATGCCGTGGAAGATCGTCCGGGTCGGCTCCAGGTCCTCGGCCTTGAGGCTGACTTTGGTCATCGTGTCGCGGTAGAGGACGTTGATGCTGCTGCCGCCGTCGATGAGGACTCGGGATAACTTGCACGTGCACTGTGCAACGATGGTGGGGTTGAGGACGAGGGCGTAGCCACCCGGATTCGGCATGACTGCCGGGTGGTCCTCCCGGGTCCAGGTGACCTGGCGGTCCGACCAGTGCATGAACTCTGGTTTGGCCGGGACGACGGTGTTCACCTCCTGGCGAAGGAGGCGCTCGCTGCGCTTGTCGTCGCCGAGGCTGGTGAAGACGACGTAGGGCACCTTCTGGTCCGGGTAGGCGTCGTCGCGCATTGCGCCACCGGCTGGAGGCGGTGGTGGAGGCGGAGGCGGCTGCCCCGCGCCTGGGGCCGGAGCCGGAGGAGGCGGGACGTCGCCCCTCATGATGCGCTTGGTGATGCCGCACTGCCGAAGCGTGTGCGTGGATGGCTTCGCGCCGCTGTGGTGCTTGCAGGGGGTGTCGAGCATCTCTTCGAAGCTCATGGCGGGCTGCCACGCCGTCTTGCCGGTCTGCCGGCGCTTGGCTGCCGGGCCCGCCGCAGGTTCGGCGGCTGCGATGAGCCGGTTGTTGTAGCGCTGCACCGGCTGGTCGGCCTTGCGCTTGTTGTTCTGGTGGTGCTGCTGCCGGCTGCTTTCGCCGGCCGGCTTCAGAGGGGGAACCGGCTTTGCCTTGCCGGCTTCATCCAGTGCCACCTGGATCTTCATGGCGGAGTCGGCGTTGGCGTATTTGTCCACCGTCACCATGAGCGCGGCCATGGTGGCCGGCTCGGAGCGTAAGAGCTTGTGCTTGAGGAGGGTGTCCTCTCGGCACCCGTTGACGAAGTACTGGATTGCTTGGACTTCATGGACGCCCTCGCAGCTGTTCCGGAGCTCGGTCCAGCATGCAAGGTACTCGCGACCGGTCTCTGTAGGCCCTTGCACGCACATGGCGAGCTGGCTAGGGCGGCCGGGTCGCTTGTAGGTCCCCGTGAAATTGCGGATGAAGGCTTGCTCAAAATCGACCCACGTGTTGACGCTGCCCATCGGCAGACTGTTCAACCAGGCGCCTTTCCTCGAGCTGGGCTCGGGCCTCAGCAACGTTGGTGGCATCGATGTCGGTGCCGATGGGGACGCGGAGGCTCTGCATCATGGTGCGCAATGGATTGGACGACTCGGTCCGTTCCGCTGCGGCCTTGGCTTCGGCAGCCTTCCTCGTCATGCTCGACGAGGAGGAGGCGCCGTCGCCGATGACGAAGACCTCCACGTGGACATCCATTGCCCCGGCGGAAATGCCACCGCCGAGGGAGAGAGGGGAGTCGGAGTAGCTGAGTACCTCGCTGGGGTACTCGTCGGCCGTGGGTGCATCAGAGATGCGCAGCGCGGCGAAGAAGGCAGCGAGTGCGTCGACGACACCGTCCGCCAGCATGACGGACTCGTCGGAGTAGGAGAAAGGCCCCGTCTGAAGCATGCTCCCGGCCAGTTCCTCGAGCTGCCCCACGGTGGGCGCTAACTGTCATGGTGGGCGCACGGCAGAGGCCATGGGATGGCTAAACAGAGGAGGAGGCTCGAGGGCACTGGTGGGCTCCAGAGGCGGGGTTGGCATGAGCGAGCGCGGGACGCAAGACATACCCAGGTTCGGGGCTCTCCGGAGAGATAACACCCCTAGTCCTACCGAGTGTAGTTTGATGTGCGACAGTACAAGGTTCCTCCTGGAGCTGTATGGAGGAGGAAGGAAGGCTGGCCAAGGCTTAGGCTGCTCCTTCTCCCCGGGTGGACGCTATTGCTTGGTAGCTAGTTCCTGTATGCTTTCCTGCTGGCTTACTTCTTTACGTGTGTTACCTTGCTTCTCTATCTCTGTATCTGCCCGTGTATGCGTGGGCTCCTGGGGGGTTTTATAGGCCAACCCCCCAGGGTTACAATGGTAATGTTACAAGTTGGTGGGTTCGGGTCATCGGCGTCTGAGGATCCGGACTGGGACCCGCTGGGGGCCTGTGGTTCGCCGGGTTCCCCTAGGCGCGGGCCCCGCGGGCCTAGGAGGACTGTGTGCCGACTTGTCGATCGTCAGGGCGTGGCCGAGTCGAGTCATGTACAGTGGCGCTCCGTCTGGTCACCGCTTGCTGTCGTCAGCGGTGATGGCGGGGGCACTGTAGCCATGCCGGCCCTGGTCAGCGGGTAGGTGAGGGGCACTGTTGCTATGCTCGACTGACCAGAGGCATGGGCGGGGCACTGTTGCCTTGGTCATCAGTGGCTGAGGACTCGTCCCATCGTACGACCCGAATGGGACGGGAACTGACCCGTGGCTGGGTTGCCGAGCATGCCACGGGTGGAGCTGGCTTGTTGAGGAAGTCTTGGTCGCGCCGGGTTCGGCTATCTTGTACTAGTTGTTGAGGCCGAGTCGCGGTACTTGGCCGGGTCGGAGAGTTTGTCCGGGTTGCGGGGTTTGGCCGGGTCGAGCGACCCGGCCAAGCGTGTGCCGGCTTGAGGGGCGACGCCGGCCCCGTTGTTTTTGAAAAGGATCCGGGTTCCGTTGCCTGCCCGGGGTTCATCCCCCCGACACCATGGGATATCTCCTTGTATATCCCTTGTGACCACATCCATCACCAATGCAAAAATATAAGGGCTCAAAGCTGACCCCTGATGCAGTCCTATCTTAATCGGGAAGTCATCAGTGTCGACATCACTTGTTCGAACACTTGTCACAACATTATCATACATGTCCTTGATGAGGGTAATGTACTTTGCTGGGACTTTGTGTTTCTCCAAGGCCCACCACACGACATTTCGTGGTATCTTATCATAGGCCTTCTCCAAGTCAATGAACACCATATGCAAGACCTTCTTTTGCTCCCTATATCTCTCCATAAGTTGTCGTACCAAGAAAATGGCTTCCATGGTCGACCTCCCAGGCATGAAACGAAACTGATTTTTGGTCACGCCTTGCCTCCTTTCATCCTTTTTAAAGCCACCTTGACCTCAGACTCCCGGATTCGCCGCACAAAACGCATGCCGGTCTCATCAAAGGAGTCATCCAGTTCAATGGTAGAACTCTCATTCTCCCCATTGAACAGCTTGTTGAAGTACTCCCGCCATCTATGCTTAATCTCCTCGTCCTTCAGCAAGAGTTGGTCTGCTCCGTCCTTGATGCATTTGACTTGGCCAATATCCCTCGTCTTCCTCTCTCGGATCTTGGCCATCTTATAGATGTCCCTTTCGCCTTCCTTCGTGCCTAATCGTTGGCAGAGGTCCTCATATGCCCGACCCCTTGCTTCACCAACAGCTCGCCTTGCAGCCTTCTTCGCCATCTTGTACTTCTTTATGTTGTCTGCACTCCTATCCAGGTATAGGCGTCTGAAGCAATCTTTCTTCTCTTTAATCGCCTTATGGACACCATCATTCCACCACTAGGTATCCTTATCTTCGCTTCTCCTTCCCCTGGACACTCCAAACTCCTTTGAGGCCACCTTATGAATGCAAGTCGCCATCTACATCCACACATTGTCCGCATCCCCTCCTTCCTCCCAAGGGCCCTCCTTAATGACGCTCTCCTTGAACGCCTGAGCTACCTCCCCCTTGAGCTTCCACCACTTCGTTCTAGCGACATTGGCATGCTTATCCCGCTGGACACGAATCCGAAAGTGAAAGTCAGCAACCACCAGCTTATGCAGGGGTACAACACTCTCTCCAGGTATCACCTTACAGTCTAGGCACTGATACGTCCATTGTGCATCATGCTTTTATATCGATATTTATCGCATTATGGGCTGTTATTACACGTTATGTCACAATACTTATGGCTATTCTCTCTTATTTTACAAGGTTTACATAAGGAGG
This sequence comes from Triticum aestivum, assembly GCF_018294505.1. Taxonomy (NCBI): domain Eukaryota; kingdom Viridiplantae; phylum Streptophyta; class Magnoliopsida; order Poales; family Poaceae; genus Triticum; species Triticum aestivum. The sequence continues at coordinate 70,937,010 of NC_057799.1, read as the reverse complement.
GAGAATGCCGGCAGCTGGAATTCTGGGCTGGAAAAGGAGCAAATATTAGAGGCCTATTCTGCGTAACTCCAAAAGTCTTGAAACTCCATGGAATATCTTACCATAAATAATAAAAAATACTCGCCAAAGATGAAGGCCAGGGGGCCCACACCCTGTCCACGAGGGTGGGGGCGCGCCCCCCTCCTAGGGCGCGCCCCCTACCTCGTGGGCCCCCTGGTGGCTCTCCGGTGCCCCCCTTCTGTTATATGGAGTCTTTCGTCCAGAAAAAATAAGAAGCAACCTCTCGGGACGAAACCCCGTCGCCACGAGGCGAAACCAATCTAGGGCTCCGGCAGAGCTGTGCTACCGGGGACACTTCCCTCCAGGAGGGGGAGATCATCGCCATCATCATCACCAACGCTCCTCTCATCGGGAGAGGGCAATCTCCATCAACATCTTCACCAGCACCATCTCCTCTCAAAACCCTAGTTCATCTCTTGTGTCCAATTCTTGTCTCCAAGTCCGGGATTGGTACTAGTAGGTTGCTAGTAGTGTTGATTACCCCTTGTAGTTGATGCTAGTTGGTTTAATTGGTGGAAGATCATATATTCAGATCCTTTATGCATATTAATACCCCTCTGATTATGAACATGAATATGCTTTGTGACTAATTACGTTTGTTCCTGAGGACATGGGAGAAGTCTTGCTGTTAGTAGTCATGTGAATTTGGTATTCGTTCGATATTTTGATGAGATGTATGTTGGTGTCATGTGAACGTCGACTACATGACACTTCACCATTATTTGGGCCTAGAGGAAGGCATTGGGAAGTAATAAGTAGATGATGGGTTGCTAGAGTGACAGAAGCTTAAACCCTAGTTTATGCGTTGCTTCGTAAGGGGCTGATTTGGATCCATATGTTTCATGCTATGGTTAGGTTTACCTTAATACTTTTGTTGTAGTTGTGGACGCTTGCAATAGAGGTTAATCATAAGTGGGATGCTTGTTCAAATAAGAACAGCACCCAAGCACCGGTCCACCCACATATCAAATTATCAAAGTACCGAATGCGAATCATATGAACATGATGAAAACTAGCTTGATGATATTCCCAATGTGTCCTTGGGAGCGCTTTTCCTATTATAAGAGTTTGTCCAGGCTTGTCCTTTGCTACAAAAAGGATTGGGCCACCTTGCTGCACTTTATTTACTTTTGTTACTTGTTGCTCGTTACAAATTATCTTATCACAAAACTATCTGTTACCACTTATTTCAGTACTTGCAGAGAATACCTTGCTGAAAACCGCTTATCATTTCCTTCTGCTCCTCGTTGGGTTCGACACTCTTACTTATCGAAAGGACTACGATAGATCCCCTATACTTGTGGGTCATCAAGACTCTTTTCTGGCGCCGTTGTCGGGGAGTGAAGCGCCTTTGGTAGGTGGAATTTGGTAAGGAAAAATTTATATAGTGTGCTGAAATTTACTGTCACTTGTTACTATGGAAAGTAATCCTCTGAGGGGATTGTTCGGGGTATCTTCACCCCGTCCCGTAGAGCAAAGAGTTTCTCCTCAACCTACTAAACCTATTGAAAATGAAACTCCTTTTGAATTTCCTGCGGGTATGATAGAAAAACTGCTAGCTAATCCTTTTATAGGAGATGGAACAAAGCATCCTGATGAGCACTTAATATATGTGGATGAAGTTTGTGGATTATTTAAGCTTGCAGGTATGTCCGATGATGTTAAGAAGAAGAAGGCCTTCCCTTTATCTTTGAAGGGAGACGCATTATGTGATGATACGAGATCATGGAACTATAGAAGATTGAAATTGGAATTTCATCAAAAGTATTATCCTATGCATCTTGTTCATCGTGATTGCAATTATATATATATAATTTTTGGCCTCGCAGAGGAGAAAGCATCGCTCAAGCTTGGGGGAGGCTTAAATCAATGTTGTATTCATGCCACAATCGTGAGCTCCCAAGAGAAATAATTATTCAAAGTTTTTATGCTCGGCTTTCTCATAATAATCAAACCATGCTCGATACTTCTTGTGCTGGCTCTTTTATGATGAAGACTATTGAATTTGAATGGGATTTATTGGATAGAATTAAACGCAACTCTGAAGATTGGGACCTCGTCAAAGGTAAGGCGTCAGGTATGATGCCTAAGTTTGATTGTGTTAAATCTTTTATGGATACCGATATTTTCCGTAAGTTTAGCACTAAATAAGGACTTGACTCTGAGATAGTAGCTTCTTTCTGTGAATCTTTTGCTACTTATGTTGATCTCCCCAAGGAGAAGTGGTTTAAATATCATCCCCCCATAGAAGTAAAAGTAGCTGCACCTATTAAAGCTGAAGAAAAGACTGTCACTTATAATGATCCAATCGTTCCTACTTCTTATGTTGAGAAACCACCCTTTCCTGTTAGAATGAAGGATCATGCTAAAGCTTCAACTGTTGTTCGTAAAAGCAATATTAGAACTTATACACCTCCTGACCAAGTTAAAGTAGAACCTAATATTGCTATTGTTAAAGATCTCTTGGCTGATAATATTGATGGGCATGTTATTCTGTTCAACGGTGAAACTGCTAGAATTGCTAAACCATGTGCTAAAGATAAACATAGACATGTGGTAGGCGTGCCTGTTATTTCTGTTAAAATAGGAGATCATTGTTATCATGGCTTATGTGATATGGGTGCTAGTGCTAGTGTTATACCTCATACTTTGTATGATGAAATTAAGCATGAAATTGCACCTGCTGAGATAGAAGATATTGATGTTACAATTAAACTTGCCAATAGAGATACTATATCACCAGTGGGAATTGTTAGAGATGTTGAAGTCTTGTGTGGGAAAACTAAATATCCTGCTGATTTTCTTGTTCTTTGTTCCCCACAAGATAGCTTTTGTCCCATTATATTTGGTAGACCCTTCTTGAATACTGTTAATGCTCAGATAGACTGCAAAAAGAATGTTGGTACTGTTGGCATGGATGATATGATTCACGAGTTTAATTTCTCTAAATTTAGTAAACAACATCGTGAAGAAGATGCCTAGTAAGGATGAAATTATTGGTCTTGCTTCTATTGCTGTACCTCCTAGTGATCCTTTAGAACATTATTTGCTAGACCATGAAAATGATATGTTTATGAATGAAAGAAGGGAAATAGATGAAGTATTCTTTAGACAGGAACCTATTCTGAAACACAATTTGCCTCTTGAAATCCTAGGGGATCCTCCTCCACCCAAGGGTGATCCCGTGTTTGAGCTTAAACCGTTACCCGATAATCTTAAGTATGCTTATCTTGATGAAAAGAAAATATATCCTGTTATTATTAGTGCTAACCTTTTAGAGCATGAAGAAGAAAGATTATTGAAAACTCTGAAGAAGCACCGTGCTGCTATTGGATATACTCTTGATGATCTTAAGGGCATTAGTCCCACTCTATGTCAACATAAAATAAATTTGGAAGCAGATGCCAAACCAGTTCGTGATCCTCAACGACGTCTGAATCCTAAAATGAAAGAAGTGGTAAAAAAAGAAATACTCAAGCTTCCGGAGGCATGTATAATTTATCCCGTTGTTGATAGTCAGTGGGTAAGTCCTGTCCAATGTGTCCCTAAGAAGGGAGGTATTACTGTTGTTCCAAATGATAAAGATGAATTGATTCCGCAAAGAATTATTACAGGTTATAGGATGGTAATTGATTTCCGCAAATTAAATAAAGCCACTAAGAAAGATCATTACCCCTTACCTTTTATCGATCAAATGCTAGAAAGATTATGCAAACATACACATTATTGCTTTCTAGATGGTTATTCTGGTTTCTCTCAAATACCTGTGTCGGCTAAAGATCAATCAAAGACTACTTTTACATGCCCTTTTGGTACTTTTGCTTATAGACGTATGCCTTTTGGTTTATGTAATGCACCTGCTACCTTTCAAAGATGCATGATGGCTATATTCTCTGACTTTTGTGAAAAGATTTGTGAGGTTTTCATGGACGACTTTTCCGTCTATGGATCCTCTTTTGATGATTGCTTGAGCAATCCTGATCGAGTTTTGCAGACATGTGAAGAAACTAATCTTGTCTTGAATTGGGAAAAGTGCCACTTTATGGTTAATGAAGGTATTGTCTTGGGGCATAAAGTTTCTGAAAGAGGTAACGAAGTTGATAAAGCCAAGGTTGATGCTATTAAAAAGATGCCATGTCCCAAGGACATCAAAGGTATAAGAAGTTTCCTTGGTCACGCCGGATTTTATAGGAGGTTCATTAAGGACTTCTCAAAAATTTCTCGGCCTCTGACTAATTTATTACAAAAAGATATACCATTTGTCTTTGATGATGATTGTGTAGAAGCATTTGAAATACTTAAGAAAGCATTGATCTCTGCACCTATTGTTCAGCCACCGGATTGGAATTTACCATTTGAAATTATGTGTGATGCTAGTGATTACGCTGTAGGTGCTATTCTAGGGCAAAGAGTTGATAAGAAATTAAATGTTATCCATTATGCTAGTAAGGCTCTAGACAATGCTCAAAGAAACTATGCTACTACTGAAAAGGAATTTTTAGCAGTTGTATTTGCATGTGATAAGTTTAGACCTTATATTGTTGATTCTAAAGTAACTATTCACACTGATCAGCTGCTATTAAATATCTTATGAAAGATGCTAAACCTAGACTTATTAGATGGGTTCTCTTGTTACAAGAATTTGATTTGCATATTGTTGATAGAAAGGGAGCTGAGAACCCCATTGCAGACAACTTGTCTAGGTTAGAAAATGTCCTTGATGACCCACTACCTATTGATGATAGCTTTCCTGATGAGCAATTAAATGTCATAAACACTTCTCGTAGTACTCCATGGTATGCTGATTATGCTAATTACATTGTTGCTAAATTTATACCCCCTAGTTTCACATACCAGCAAAAGAAAAAGTTTTTCTATGATTTGAGACATTACTTTTGGGATGACCCACATCTTTATAAAGAAGGAGTAGATGGTGTTATTAGACGTTGTGTACCTGAGCATGAACAGGAACAGATCCTACGCAAGTGTCACTCCGAAGCTTATGGAGGACACCACGCTGGAGATAGAACTGCACACAAGGTATTGCAATCTGGTTTTTATTGGCCTACTCTCTTCAAGGATGCCCGTAAGTTTGTCTTGTCTTGTGATGAATGTCAAAGAATTGGTAATATTAGTAGACGTCAAGAAATGCCTATGAATTATTCACTTGTTATTGAACCATTTGACGTTTGGGGCTTTGATTATATGGGACCTTTTCCTGCCTCTAATGGATATACACATATTTTAGTTGCTGTTGATTACGTTACTAAGTGGGTAGAAGCTATTCCAACTAGTAGTGCGGACCATAACACCTCTATTAAAATGCTTAAAGAAGTTATTTTTCCGAGGTTTGGAGTCCCTAGATATTTAATGACTGATGGTGGTTCACATTTTATTCATGGTGCTTTCCGTAAAATGCTTGCCAAGTATGATGTTAATCATAGAATTGCATCCCCTTATCACCCACAGTCTAGTGGTCAAGTAGAATTGAGTAATAGAGATCTCAAATTAATTTTGCAAAAGACTGTCAATAGGTCTAGAAAGAATTGGTCCAAGAAACTTGATGATGCATTATGGGCCTATAGAACTGCATATAAAAATCCTATGGGTATGTCTCCTTATAAAATGGTTTATGGAAAAGCATGTCACTTACCTCTCGAACTAGAGCACAAGGCTTACTGGGCTATTAAAGAGCTCAACTATGACTTCAAACTTGCCGGTGAGAAGAGGTTATTTGACATTAGCTCACTTGATGAATGGAGAGCTCAAGCCTATAAAAATGCCAAATTGTTTAAAGAAAAAGTTAAAAGATGGCATGACAAAAGGATACAAAAGCGTGAGTTCAATGTAGGTGACTATGTATTGCTATACAACTCTCGTTTAAGATTTTTTGCAGGAAAACTTCTCTCTAAATGGTAAGGCCCTTACGTTATCGAGGAGGTGTATCGTTCCGGTGCCATAAAAATCAACAACTTCGAAGGCACAAATCCAAAGGTGGTAAACGGTCAAAGGATCGAACACTATATCTCAGGTAATCCAATAAATGTTGAAACCAATGTTATTGAAACCGTAACCCCAGAGGAATACATAAGAGACACTTTCCGGAATGTTTCAGACTCCGAAAAGGAATAGGTATGTGGTACGGTAAGTAAACCGACTCCAAAACAATTTTCAAGGCAATATTTCTCCGTTTTGGAATATTTAGAAAAATAGAAAAATAAGTAGCAATCCGGGAAGGACATGAGGGCTCCACGAGGGTGGAGGGCGCGCCCTACCCCCTGGGCGCGCCCCCTACCTCGTGAGCACCTCGTGTGCCCTCCGGACTCCGTTTTCTTGCACGATACGTATTTTGGTCGGTAAAAATTCATTATATATTCTCCCGAAAGTTTTGACTCCCGTATCACGCAAATTTCCTCTGGCATAAACAGCGATTAGTAGGCATGTTGGTGAGCTTGAACCACTCACCACAGAGCATTACATGGCATGGCAAGGTAACCAACAGTAAGATGGCATAAATATGAAGCTAAGAATGGCAATAGCAAGCCCATAGGGTACATGGATCACTAGAAAAACACATGGCAATAATGAACTTCATGTTGACAGGCTGACAGCAACATTATTTAGCAATTTAGAGCATGATAACAACAAGCTACAGCAGGCTATAAATGCAAACAAGGGAACGGATGGATAGAGCATAACATGTACAACAAAACATCCTTAGTGAATATCTCCAGATTATGCATAGAACTCATGGTAGAAGCAAGTTTACATGGCAACAAAATATAACAGACTCGGACTTTGCAGAAATGACCAAGTCACAGAAATCAGCAACATCACGGAGGCTACTTTGCATGCTTGTGCTAGTCACCACAGAGCTCCTAAAAATACAAGGCTAGCAGTACTGTAAAGATGGCATGATCTGGTTCAAAACACATGTAGAGCTCATGCTCAGAAGATGCACACATCAAATGCAACAAAAATGACAAATCACCAAGTTATAACAGTTTCAGCAGATTAACATCATATAGCACTCTTGCAACGTTGATTTGGGCATCAAGATGAACTCAAACAGACATGGCACAATGGAACAAAATGAAGAGCATCTCATGGTGAACATTTTAATATATTACGCGCACGAAACGGAGCAGTACGCATGGAGATATGGCATGATGAACAGGGCGACATAATGCAAAATGTTCGGGACTTGGAGAAAATTCGAGGGGGGGGGGAGAAGT